>NC_142932.1:118206209-118226209 GCF_046866305.1 Octopus bimaculoides | reverse complement strand
ATATATATATATAAATATATATGTATATGTATATATGTATATATGTATATATATATATATATATATATATATATATATATATATATATATATATATATATATATATATATATATATATGTACATCCGTGTTTATGAACGAGTATCGGTGGAGCATTTCTCTAGCAAATGTAATCAACCTAGATCATATTTTAAAAACGGATGCATCAACATAATTGTACGGCCATTTAATAATCTAATAAGCAGTTAAAATCCCTTTAAAATTAAATCAATCGCACGAAGTGTCTCAATTTTCGTCACACAACTGCGACATCATCACTGACACTGCATCGTATTGCAGTAAATCTCTGTGAGAAAACACATTCCGCTGCACGACAAGAATTTGACATCTCATAAAATATATTTTAATTTGATGTGCATTTAACGGTTTCTTGTTTTGTTAAATGACACTTCTAGAACGAAATCGCAATATCTATATCTATCTGTCTATTTATCTACGTCATTCGGTCTATCTTTCTATCTATTAACACAGGCAGTACCCAGTCATACACACACACACACACACACACACACACACACACACACACACACACACACACACACACACACACACACACACACACACATATATATATATATAATTTATATTATTATTTAATTAAACGCCACGCATCCGTTCCTAACTGAGTTTATCTTAACCTTTTTGATGCGACTCTATTTTATACTGTATTCTTCCCCCATCCTTATCTAATTCCTTTTCCTCCACTTCACCGTTTCTATTTGTCTTTCTGTCTCTCGCCCCTTTTCTCTCTTTTTTCCTCTTGTTGCTCACACGTGACCATCGACCATCTTTTTTTCCTCACATGAGCATGTTTCGTTTCCTGCACGACGTTCTAGGGACTAGATGTGTTCTTTCTCTCTCTTCTATGTTTTCGCTTTTCAAAGAAAATATTTCTCTCGGCGTTCAGTAGTTTCCTCTCGCTATGGTCTAACGTCTCTGCATGTGTATTTTCGCTCGTTTTCCTTGTATGTCTTAACTACCTTGTTTTTGTCACTACCTTTCACCCCCCATATATCCAAAATTTTATTTTGGAATTAATGGGAGCAACTGTATTTGAATAATCATATTGTCGCTGAATGCTCAAAATTTGGAGTAGTTACACAACCGACAACTAATGAAGGGGCGTTCTCTGTGTTTCCTTGTCCTGTTTTCCTTTTTCCTCTCTCGTTGTTTGCGTATCTAACTCCTTTGTCTTCGTACTTCATGTTGTTTATACAGTTGGTTACGTCCTGTACCCATATATGCATATATATATTATTATATATATGTCTGTGCGTGTGTTTGTGTGCGTTTGCGTGTGTGTATGAATATATACACAGGTATGCAAACATATATATATACATAGTAACTGCTTTCTCGTATACGAGCAAAGCCATTGCTAGAAAGAGTCGTTGAAATGAGTCATTGAAGATGCAGTGTGAGACCCTTGTAACACTCGTGAGCCCGACCCAAAATTTTCACAATCTATTGTATGATGCGCAGTTGTGCTGGCTGGCAGCGGAAACATATGCCTCAGCATGAATTATTTAGACATGCTTTTTCAATCCTCCAACTGAAATGTACACCTTCCCACAGGATGCAATGTTCTGTTTTCTACAATAGCCGTACCACAATTTACGAGGAGTTGATCCCTCTGATTTCTAAGCTGGCTGAGCAGACTCAAACTTTTCCTCCTGCACATCACGCACATAAAAAACAACAGTCCTTCATTTTCTACTTGTTCATTCTTTCTAAGATATGTCGATCTCATGCCTCATATTCTCTCATTCAAACTTCGAACGACCACAGAGACTCTTTACCTCCATCCATTTCAGTCTTTAGCCTCCCACTCCCAATCAACAACAGAAACCCTTGTCTGTGTCAGAGCAATTCTGAGGCAGTCCTTGAACCTCATTTATGTGCTGGCCTCCTACAGACCTCCAGCTCACGATGCAAAATTTACTTAGAAAGAGTTTCATTATTCATTCTCACCAGATGTCCACCGCAGCTCAAACCATTTTACCGAATCCCAGATACTACACTTCTACTAGCACTTCTCTCGTCCAACTCCTCACCGCTGATAGCTATTTCCTAGTTTATTCCATAAGTTTTCCTAAGACAATATTGACATCGTTCCATACGGCGGCGAGCTGGCAGAAACGTTAGCACGCCGGGTGAAATGCTTAGCTGTATTTCGTCTGTCTTTACGTTCCAGGTTCAAATTCCGCCGAGGTCTACTTTGCCTTTCGTCTTTTCGGAGTCGATAAATTAAGTACCCGTTGTTACTGGGGTGGATTTAATCGACTGGCCCCCTCCCCTATAATTTCGGGCCTTGTCCCTAGAGTAGAAATGAATATTGATATCGTTCCAAATACCTTAAATATCCACGATAAACAAACCATGTCTCTCTTTGATATGGCCACGATGGCAGAATACAAGTGCTATATGCCCTAACTATAAGTTGGAAAGATATACTACGGTTTGACCAGAGACGCCTGTAAAGTCTACATACATAATTACATACATATATACATACATACATATGTATATATACGTATTCACACAAGCACCCTACCCCCACCTGCACATACATATATATTGATAGATACTTATATGGTTAGAGATAGACATAGATAGACAGTGTATATATATATATATATATATATATATTATATATATATATATATATATATATATATTTGTGTTTGTGTATGATAGATAAATAGATAGAAAGATAGATATATAGATAATAGATGGACAGATAGATAGATATATACATACATGAATAAACAGACATATAGAAAGATAGATAGATAAATACATGTGTGTATATATATATATATATATATATATATATATATATAGATAGAGAGAGAGAGAGAGAGAGAGAGAGAGAGAGAGAGAGAGATTGATAGATAGAAAGTATGTATTTACGAACGGCGGTATGCTGAAAACTTAAGTGAGTTTCTTCTTAGCTTTCATCGAGTACGATTGAACTGGTTTTGGACTTCAATAGCAAAAACAAGAGCATGGATATGTTTTCTCTTTTTCGTCATATTAACGTCATGGTATACATTACTAAGTGTTGGCGTAATACTGCTCTCTTTGTTATATACTCCTTTTACATACACTACATACATGTATATTATCTCTTCTTTTTTTGTTTATATAAATCTAGAGTATTTAATGAGCATACTTGTAAAAGATATGCAAAAATTGAAACTTATAAAATATTCATATCTTAAAAGGATAAAGAAAAAAAAAGCCAAGTAACAATTGCACATTAATGTTGCAGCGGGAAAAGAATATAGAGCGAAAGAAATTTTAAAATATAAAACAAGTATTGGAGATGAATTTTGAAAGAAATCTATAATAATACCAATGTGGAAGTTAAAAAATTTGTTTACCCTATCATTGTCGATCACTCCAATTGTATATGACGTTGGGAAAATTATAAATGTCTTTCAAATTAGCAATCGATCATTCATCGCGGACCAAAGTGTTTAATGCTGTTGTCAAAACCAATTGAAGTTAAGCTAAACTCTACACGTTTTTTGAACAAACATCATTAGAATTGTCTATAATACTTGTCAAGGAAAACAATCGGGTTAATTTTGGAATGTCTTGTTTCTTGTGGACGTAAGTAATCTACTATAAATATGGGAAATTCTCTCTGTGGGTGTGTATGTGGAGTTGTTAGTTAAGTACTCCTACATCGTTTTATCGATTTTGATGAAACCTGACACGTGAGTAGAACTCGTAACTGGAAACCTCATTGCATATTCATGTTGTTGAAAAAGTCGATAATAGGGACCCTGAAAGAGATCCTGTTATATATGTAATATATTTTACTTTAATAACCAAGGGATATAACCAGTTCGACCCTGGAAGTGATCCTTATATATAGCCAAGGGAAATGACCCATTCATTTTCCTAAATTATTTGGTAAAAATGAAATTGAGTATGCTTATTTTTTAGTATTTGAACTGTTAGAGTTATTTTCGCACTTTATCCAGTACAATCTTCAACGTGCTGCAATTGAAAAGAAAAATGCTGGTTAACGCTTTGAAATTCACCGTTGGAAATTAGAGACATGAAACTAATACAGATATTAAACATAATATGTTTGTGTACGAGAATGTGAATGTGAGTATGTGTTCATGTGGGTATGTGGGTACTGTTTATGTGTACATTGAAAAAGCCAACAATTAACTTTCCTAGGCTAAACGATTAGCAACACCAGTTAGGAACGATTAGGAACACCACTAAATTTCAGTGCACTTTTACTGCAAAACATCGCTTCACCAAAATAAGAATAATAAATTATTCAGTAATTCAATTTCTATACGAAAAGCAAGTAGTAACTCTACTGAAAAGAAATGGCTGTTATCATCTCAACATGGTTATTCCATGCAGAACACTCTTTTTAAGCCCAGGAGGGCATGTCCTCCACCTGGTTAACGAATCACTGTCTGTGTCCGTTATACTGCAAAGAAGGGAGCGAACAACTCCCACTGACAGGAACCAATAGGTATGCTGGTTTCTAGGTATTACCCTTCCTCGGTACTGGCAGTCGATCGTCCCAGTTTTCAGTAGATGTATTACTTGCATTTCTTATAGAGATTTTAGAACTAGCTACTTCGCTTGCTGCAAGATCAGCGGCTGTGTGTCGATCTTTTATTTATATATTACAAACTGGTTCGAACCCCTCCTGGTGTTAGAAAGAGCTGTCACAGTGTTATGCACGGAACAAACATGTTGGGGTGGTACCAACCATTAGTTTTCTATACAAAAAGTTTTCAGAATATGTAATATTTTTCTCGTTTTTTGTGTGTACATGGGTGCAAGAATGAGTGCGTATGTGTGTGTGCATGTGTGTGTGTGTGTGTGTGTGTGTGGGTGCGCGTGCTGATGTTTCTGCAAGTGAGTATGTGTAAAATCTACGGTCTTAAAATATACTGTAATAATTTTAATAAATAATTAGGAAAGCATTTATTTGTAAACGAGGTGTAGTATTTTTCCCAACAGTCATACATATATATATATATATATATATATATATATATATATATATATATATATATATATATATATATATATATATATATATATATATATATATATATATATATATGTGTGTGTGTGTGTGTGTATGTGTGTGTGTGTGTGTGTGTGTGTGTGTGTGTATAGGCTCAGGAGTGGCTGTGTGGTGAGAATCTTGCTTCGATTTCTTCGACTAAAAGGCGGTGTTCCAGCATTGCCACAGTCTAATGACTGGAACAAATAAAAGAAAAAAATATGATACGAAGTAATAGGGATTTATAGTTCAAGACCGTTGTCCCTTAAGGTGTTCGTAGTTATGCATTTTTGATTAAGTATATAGATGAATTAGGGCCCATATGCATACGTATGTATATATTCTCTCCATCGATCTTGAGAGGATGAAAAACGGTATAGACAATAGCAGCAAAATAAACACTGCATGCTGTGAGGTATTACGTCTATCACAAATCCCTTATACATTTGTGGTGCAAAGTAGAGAACTTTGTTAAATAATTATAACAATTAAAGCTAAGTGGAAATTAGAGATGTAAGAAAGAAAATTGGAAAGAACAAGGTAGAAACTAACAACACACAGACAATTCATGATTTAGCAGGAGGGACGGAACAATGAGTAGGGGACAGAATTCAGCGATATCAAATATTCGTTTCTACTCTTGGTACATGGCCCGATGTTTTTGGGGAGGGGGCAGTCGATTACATCGACCCCAGTACGCAACTGACACTTAATTTATCGACTTCGAAAGGATAAAAGGCAAAGTCGACCTCGGCGGAAGTTGAACTCAGAACGTAAAGACAGACAAAATCGCGCTAAGCATTTCGCCCGGCGTGCTAACGTTTCTTATTTCTTTATTGCTCACAAGGGGCTACACTCAGGGACTGACAAACGGATTAAGTCGATTATATCGACCCCAGTACGTAACTGGTACTTATTTACTCGACCCCGAAAGGATGAAAGGCAACGTCGACGTCGGCGGAACTTGAACTCAAAACGTAGCGGCAGATGAAATACCGCTAAGCATTTCGCCCGGCCTGCTAACGCGTGTGCCAGTTTGCCGCCTTCAGTGAAATCATATATTTTATATCATTCAACAAAAGGTTGATATACGTCGAATGTGATGAAGAAAAGACGTAGTAAGCAAGCTGTATAAGTCGAAAAATAGTTTGTTTATATGTGAGTGCATGCTTGTGTAGGCGTGTACTTGTATGTCTTATATAATTCAAAGAATCTGAATAAATTTCCTGTAATATTCGTATCGAATGAACAAATTTCCAGGGTCACACGGTACAATTATTCATCATTGCAACTTATGTTGAAATCTTGCTAGTATTGCGTTTGGTTTTGATCAGGATGTTTATATATTTATTATATGTATGTCTTACGCATGTTTGTATAAATATCTGTGTGTGAACGTGTGTGTGTGTGAGTGTGTACCTGTCAGCATGTTGTATATGTTTACTCGTAAATGTTCTTGTATACTTTATTATGTGTATAATTATATCACACACGCATATATTAGTGCATGTGTGTGTATGTATATGTGTGTGTATGTGTGTGTGTATGTGTGTGTGTCTGTAGAGCTGTCAACACATATACTCCTCAGAGGTAGAATTAGTACCCTTTCCGTAAACTTATACACACGCAAACGTGCACAAACTCACTCACGTACATATTATTTCGTATAGTATCTATATATTACACATGATGAATATATATAATGGTGTTCATAGTGTATCTATCTGTCTATCTATCTATCTATCTATCTATCTATCTATCTATCTATCTATCTATCTATCTATCTATCTAACCATCTATGTTTGTGTATATATATATATATATATATATATATATATATATATATATATATATATATATATATATATATATATATATATATATATATATATATATATATATATATATTATATATATGTATGTACGTATATATATATATATATATTATATATATATTATATATATGTATATATATATATATATATATATATATATATATATATATATTATATATATATGTATATATATATATATATATATATATATATATATATATATATATATATATATCCGCACACACATCATTTATACATGTATAAAATATATCTGTGTATACATGTATTTATGCATGCATATAAATATATGTATATGCATCTATCTATCTCTCAATATATGTGTGTATATGTGTGTATATATATATATATATATATATATATATATATATGTGTGTGTGTGTGTGTTGGCGTGTGTATGTATGTATGTGTGTCTGTATGCATGTGTGTGTGTGTGTGTGTGTGTTGTGTATGTATATATAAGACTTTACTAGATTACTAGAGAGAAATGACAAACAGAAACAAAAATAGGAGGAGAGAGCCTGGTACATAGAAAGAATGCCTGGGGTGAGAGATGGTAATAGGGAGACCTAAAAATGTGGTGTGGTAGGAAATGTAAATTATTTGGAAATTCAATAGCTGTTTGCCCACGATGTGGAAATGCATTCCCGCGAGTGTAATTATTCTTCAAGCAAAGTATAGTTTTCATGTAGATTATGTTGGAGTATAGAACAAATAAATAAGTAGAGAAATATAGTTAAGACGGAATCTGAATGCAGGAAAAAGAAGTAAAAGAAAAATGGAACATAAAAGCATATCAAATGGTTTCTAATTTAACCGAGCGAACACTAAAACTTTCAGAAATTATATTTTGTATTTATTTATTCTCAGCGAAACATATCTGCCTGTTTGTCTGTCACTCCATCTATCAATCTGCTTTATCTATCTCACTGTCTCTCTCTCAAGATATATATATATATATATATATATACACATACATATTTATGTATATATGTACAAATACATATCTATTTTTATTTTTACATACGTATATATATATATACAATTAGATATATGCATATATTTAGGTATATATATATATATATATATATATATATATATATATATATATATATATATATATATATATATATATATATATATATGAATATATACAGGGGTTAGACAAAATAATGGAAACTCATAGCGTCACACCATCATAATTTTGAAATATCTATAAAACCGTCAAAACTTGTTTATTTTAATGTTTTTTGATTTATTATTAGTGTTGATTTTATATATTTTGCTAAAAGTGCTGTTTCTTTTCAGATATCATCAGAAAAGGGTAATAAAAAATTCATTAAAATGACAGATCTATCTGACTTTCAAAAAGGTCCAATTGTTGGTGCACGTATGGCAGGTGCTAGCGTAACGAAAACAGCCGAAATGTTTGGTGTATCAAGAAGTACAGTCTTGAAAGTAATGACAGCCTTTTAGAAAGTGGGGAAAACCTCATCGAAACAAAACTCCGGAAGAAATCCAAAATTTTCAGATAGGGACCATCGGACTCTTAAACAGATTAGGAGAAAAGATCACGACAGTACAGCTCCCAAAGTTACTACCAAGCTTAATGGTGTAAAAACCTACAGAATTGGTCCCTAGAGCAGTAGAAGAATTTTATCTTCTTGGACAAGTCATCCTTTACCTCATTTCCAACCACTGGCCGAGTATATGTGTAGAGACAGCCAATGAAATATTTGACCCAGACTGCTTTTTCCAACTGTAAAACATGGAGGAAGAGCTGTGATGATCGTGGGGGTGGGGTTATATCTTAGAAATCCGCCAGCCCAATGGTTTCCCTTCAACACAGAATTAATAGTAAAGAGTATTTAAGCATTTTATCTGATCAAATTCATCCTATAGTTGTGGAACTGTTTCCAAAGGGAAACGCAATCCTTTTGTGGTGATAATGCACCAACTCACTGCTAAAGTTGTTACTAAATGGCATGAGGAACATTCTAGTGAAGTTGAAAATCTAATCTGGCCACTACAGACGCCAAATGTCAATATTATTGAACATATATATGGTGCATTTTAGAAAAACAGGTAAGGGGTCGATATCCTCCACCATTTTCACTACAAGAACTGGAGAATGCTTTAGCTGGAGAATAGACAAAAATTCCTTTGGGAACAATTCAAACTTTGTACGAGTTCATACCTCGTAGAATTCAAGTTGTAATTACTGCCAAAGGCGGCCCTACCTCGTATTACGATAAATTTGGGTGAGATTTTAAGGTGTTTCCATTATTTTATCCAACCCTGTTATATATATATATATATATATATATATATAGATGTATATAGATGTATGTAGGTATGCCAGTTTGTTCCAATTTCTTCGCAACACTAAAATTGCACAAACCAAATTTATTCTTTTTGGAAATTTTAATACGTGTGTGCGCAATATAAGAAATTGTATAAATTGAAAAGGTGATACCAAATTTAATCCTCTTCAATTTAAAAGTATTGCCAATTTACATGGAACATGGATCATTAAATTATTACTTTGCATTGAAACTGAGATAACATTGAGAAGATCGGATGAGCGAGACTGCATCAGTTGAGTGTGATTTTTTCCGATTTTAATCTAGTTTACACTAAATTCCGTTAACGTCCGTTGGGCGTACATTTTCAGTATTATGTCTCCTTAGTGTATTCTGTCTAATTTTGTTCTTTGTTCATTTCCTATTTTCCTAATGTTCACGATTTACTGTATAATTAATGATATATATAATTAATATAATAATTAATGACTACTGCTGCTGGTCTTTATAGAGTATTACTGTTTCAGAACAAAGATTTTGAGAATGCTCTTATATATATTAACTGAATTTCTCTGTACTAGGAAATGTATTGTAACATTAAATAATGCTTTTAATATACATGTGTCGTAAAATTTTAAATTAAATCTTAATAGATTTTATATATTGATATACTTTCAAACTTTTCAAAACATCCCTTCTTGTCTGATATCGTATAGGCTTCAATAAATTTTATGCTAAAAGTGTGTGTATATATATATATATATATATATATATATGTGTGTGTGTGTGTGTCATTAGCTAGAATTGAAATTTCGATCGTTATGATAATTTCCTCATCCGATGTCACCTTCCTAAGCGGTCAAATATGTTAGGATTTGTCTATGTACGTCGTTTTTATTTATACATATTTATATGCACACACATAAAAACCCATGTATTAGTATATATGTATACATGTATGTAAGTGTGTGTACATATATTACTTCTTCTTTTAAGTATATCTCTACAGATTTACTGTGAAATTTAGTGCACTGAATATTACATTTTGTATACAAATAAGTCTCTGCAAACAATGCGATCGAAGATACAAAAATAGTTAATGGGTGTACACGGATAATTCTCCAACGCCACGGCGAAACCAATAAACAATGCGCGAATTCATTGCTTAAATAACCGCTTTGTTTAGCGCTGTTACACTATCGGATATTCTACTCTACAACTTTACATATTAAACACATTCCTGACACCTGATACATATTAATGAGCTATTAGAGACACCAATTTACACCACATATGTGGCGCTGACGAAAGAGCAATAACTTCTGAAATATGCATATACACCCCTTATATACTTTTCTGTCTTCGATTGCAAATTATTACTTAGAAATATTCGTATACGAAACGTCGTACTTTTCAGTGCTTGCTCTAAATTATGTAAAAAGTCTTTAGAGATGCAATTAAAAATGTAAACAATGCACTGCTAAGACAAAGTAGGACTCACAAACCTCTAATATATTATGTTTGAACAACGAAATACGGTGCCCTAACCAACACTTTCTTTGAGGAAAGCATATTGGTCCTTATAGATTCGCATATAACAGTATCATTAATATTTTCTCATTCAGAAACAGCTGAGCTGTTTTTTTTTATATAAAATATATTTTGCTCCTTATAGTTTCCTGTGAATTTAGTATTCTATAACATTACTCAAATTTTATCCTGTCAGGTTTGTATGCTATCATTTTAGGCGTCATATATAAAGAAATATACAACTATTATGTTATACGTAGGACATTCTTCAAAATATTATGGGTATGAGACTGCAGTGAGATAGCAGTAATGTCTAGAATTACTCTAGAAAAATATTATAGATATAAATCATAACGTCTTAATCCTAGCTCGGGTGGATCTAATATATAACATGTCTCTACTTTCAAATCGCTTCTAGATGACTGGCAATATCTGAAGTAATTTAGTACTGATTACTTGTCTAATTGTTAGTGCAAATAGAACTTGTCAAATTATATGGAGATTTGTTAAGTTAATTTTGACATTAAAGGTCTGGGAAAGCAGTTAGTTTACGTACCACTAAGTGCTTATTAGTTTCAGATACACATACGTACTATTATTTTCACCTCTAATTAGCTCTACTAAATTAAGCAGCTGAAAGGGTCTGTTACATTGCACGTAAGGTTGTTGCATGCATTATTATGTTTATAGGATTAATACGTAAAGGATTAAAAGGCACTTCGAAGTAGTCAGAGTTATAATATATGATGCGTGTAATGATCTAGAATGATGCTTGCTAGAGATATTTCATAACACTATTTCCGATATAATAAAATAATAAAAAGTCTAATATTGGTAATAGTATCTCAAACTAAATGTTTGATTTTAGCAATGCTATACAAATCATCATATGCACTTTAAGATAATATGTGTGCTTCTGTGTGTGTGTGTGTGTGTGTGTGTGTGTGTGTGTTCTGTATGTAAGGATGCGTTAATGAATAGGGTGCTGCACGTATGATCGTAAGTTGCGGTTTCGATTTCTGGATTGGGCAATGCGTTGTATTCTTGAGCAAATCACATCATTTCACGTTGCCCCAGTTCACTCATGTGGCAAAACTGAGGAATCCTGAAACGAACCAGCGCCTCGTTGCATCATTAACTACGGAATATATGCGTAAAAAGAGAGTAAAAGAGTATATATGTGTATATGTGTGGTGGGTGCATGTATGCGTGTGTATCTGTGCCTGTGTGTTTGCAAGAGAAAGAGAGAGAATTTGCCTGTGAGAATATGTGTATGCATACTGAAGTGTTGGCAAATTTACACATGTAATTCCTTAGATATAGAGATCGAAAAAGAGACATTAAGAGATAGAGAATTACATATTTAATTTGATGTAATAAATTGTGAAACTTAACTACATAAATATTATTGCTTGCTGTATATTATACATTAATAAAATGAATATAATTTTACTTATCTGTTACTACTAAGGTTGAGGAACACATCAGATGAAACAACTAAATGAAATTTAAATAATTTGCTACTAAAAATAAGAAAAAAGTGAAAGGAGAGGGTAAATCTGTCCAGACCGATCTATGAATACGCTGCCCTAGATTTGTTTGACCTCTCTATTATCAAGGGTATAGAGTAACCTAAATATATTGATGAACAATATATATATATATATATATATATATATATATATATACATATATATATATATATATATATATATATATACATATATATATATATATATATACATATATATATATATATATATATATATATATATATATATATATATATATATATATATATATATATATATATATATATATATATATATATATATATATATATATATGCATATACATATATTTATATATATAAGATAACGAAGGCAGCAATATATATATAGCATATATGTGTGTGTGCGTGTGTATCTGTGTCTTTCTGTCTGTGTATACGTGTTGTCTCTCTGTCTATATATATATATATATATATATATATATATGTCTCTTTAGACGTAAAATATACACGCATGCGTATGCATATATCTCAGTGTGTAAATGTAAGGACTGATACAACACTGATATGCCTACGTGCCTAAATATGCGTATAATAACAGACTCTTCTGTATATGCGCGTGTATATGTACATGTATGTATACGTAGCCAACAACGGTTTTAGAAGTAATGGAGTACCGTATCTCCCTTGTGACGGAAATTGGATTCTCTAGACTTAAATGTGCTTAAAACGCAGTGAATATGACAATCCATGCCAGCATCCATGAACCGGCTTCGTAGAGTACAGCAAGTTTTTCTAAGACGGCATCGACAGCAAGAGTTGTAGCAAAAAACATTCTTATGTGCTCAAATGAAATGGATCAAGTTCTGGTCAGAATTATTAATATCAGAGAGGGCTACGATTCTAATAATAAATACACTATATAAACTCTAAATAACTGTAATAGATATCTTGTTAGGATACACGACCTTTCTCAGAAGAATCAGACAAAAGGAAGAATGCGAAATGATGAATTGAAGACAAAATCATACTACTTCTCGTATATTTTTGAAAAAGAATTCAGTCGAGTTGGTATGGTTTTGATCGCCAAGAAAGAAACATCAATGTAAAGGTATTCTAGAGCATCGATTTACAAGTATTTTCTTTTTTTTTTTTGAGAAAAATATTGGATCGCAGCCTAAAAAGCAATAATAGGTTTTGCCTTGACACCAGGAACTAAGTATGCCAAAACTAAAGTGCTTTATGAAATGATTAAGAAATTAGTCGGCCATCGCAAAATTTATTTGAATATTATAAACTAATACCAAATCGCAGTGGAAAAATAAAAGAACGAGTAGTGCCTAGAAGAATTTTCCGAGTAACAATTAATATATTTGAATATTTCTGATGGCAAAACGATTTACAGTTAGGAAACAATTATTTACAATGACGAAACAATGAACATGTAACTGAAGATATTTAAACTGAGAACGTTTCAACAGAATAGAATGCAATATAAGACGAATATATTTATTGCAAACATTGAATTAGTGACGAAGGTCAATGACAAATATTAAAAATGGATACGATACAAGCTTCAAATCGATTAGCATAAAGGAAAGAAGTAATCCACATGTAGAAACCACACTAAAACTTTAAGAGCAAAATCGCTCTTTCTGCAATACAATAAGAAATCTATTACATCACAAAGATCGGGGATTCCCGAAACATGTTTTGAGTCTATGTATTTTAAAAGTGAAGAGACATTGTGTGTGTGTGTGTGTGTCTGCAAGTATACATATTTGAAAGTATGGATATATTTGTATTGGTCCACAAGCTGAATGACTGCAAGTGTCCCCGTAATTGAGTGATCAGACAAAGAGACTAATTGAATATGTACCAGGCATAAAAAAAGAATGAGTGTTGTAGTCAATGTCTCCCATTAAACACCCTTTAAAGTCCTGCCCAGCAAATAACGTTTCAGCCCAATGAATGAAGACAGTAAATGAAGACAATACATTTTCTAGTTAGGTTTTGGTGAAAGGGCGAAAGAAGAGTTAATTCTGTTTGAAATATGATAAAAAGCAGAAATTTATACAAGTGGAAGCAGCAAAACAGGAGTGGATAAGCCCGAATGAAAGACTGTAGAAACTCGATATCTGTCTTGGTTACTGCGACACCAAAAACAATATGTTTTAATTAGTGATGCAGACCGTGTATTTTAATTATTATAATTCCTCAGTTAAGGTCTTACATATTAATGTTGTTCTAAAAATTAGGGTGATCTAAAATTGTTAAGGAGACCATCATTCTCTTCCTCCAGTTCTTGTCACATTTCATATCCGTCTAATACCACAGGCGTCAACTGTCAGACATTTAATCTGAATTAGTCTCACAGCCAAGAGCCTGAATGCATATTTGGAAAATTAGCTTCATTTAATTGTTATGTATATTTATAATTAATTACTTAAACCGTGCCCAAAAATAGGAGTAATTATATCTCTCTAGAAAGTGCAAAAAAATTGTTAAAAAACAGGAAAACGTTAAACATTAAAATAATTAAAAGAAACGAACGTTGAAAAACCGAAACTGGGAAAGTGCTATAAGCAACCAGAATTTATTGACATAAAAGTTGGTGAGGTGAAATTTCATGTTCTAAGTGCTTCAATCGATAAAATACATCACAGACTGCATAGTCTTTGGGGATTCAAAAAATATGTTTTGAATCTGGATATTTTAAAAGAGAGTTGTTAGAAGCAAACGTGTGATACTAGCATAAATCGAGCTCTTAGAATGGACTTAGAGTTCTGGAACATCTTTTCTCAGAGCATACAAAGACTCGAACTCAAAATGGCATAAGACGGGGTTTTATTTCCCAGAGTGTTTCACTGCTTCATTGCAATAGCTATATTGGTAACTGAACTGGTAAGGAAAAGAACACGAAGTAAGAATTAAAATTTGCAATTTTTCTCATATACGTTCCACCTACGGATGACATTAGTCTTGGAGAAGGAGTGCTCACCAAACTCAAGAATTTGACGCGGAATGAATATGGAAAACAAAGTGGAATGATGTTAGAAATATCGATTTCTATGGATGAATAATTTTGATAAGAAAATTGAGAAAAAAATTATTTCAAATATTAAACATATCGTCGTCATCAACTTATACACTAAACAAGGAAGGAAAGAAAGGCGAAACCATCACAAACAATATAATATGATGTCAGGTCTTCGAAAGTGTAAGCTCTACTTTTAAACAGAACATTTAACCTTAGCTTCAAAGAACAAATTTGTTATCAATTCATTTTATCGTAATTTCCTATGGAGAAAAACACAACGACCCTGACAAAATTGAAAGATTCAAGCTAAGACTTGCTCCAAATATTTACGTTGACAATAATGTGGAACACAATAAATCCAACGAAGAGATCAGAAAACAAACAGTGTGAGGAATGATTTCATATAAATTTTAGTCTGTTTCAAAGATTTAATTTTTCGACAGTTTCTACGTTGAGTTTGGGTTACATGACGCCTGTAGTTGTGATGACAGCTTGCGGCTCCCTTACTCGGTCGACTCCACGCTGTGGACCAATAATATAAGCACACGTACACTGATCTTGTGACTGCCAAATTAAACACAAGATCTTGTCAAAACTGAGGTAGCTGAACGGATAATGACATTCGATACAACAAAAACATTATGATTGAAGTAAAATGTATTTACTATGGCCTTTTGGTTATAAGAAACTAGCAATGAAAAAGGGGCCTCGAATATTTGTATTACTATATATAAAAGTCAGTTGGAGACAATTATAAACAGCTTCACAAAATCATGAGAGACGGTAAAGTGAAAATATATAGGACTATCGCAATGAAGGGAAACGAATCCTGGAAAATAAAATGTTCACTTGTATTTTGGCATCAATCACCCGGAGTAGGTTGAGCTAGATCCGGCCAACGAGTTCAGCACCTTCCTCACGAATGCTGACCTCATCGGCTGCAGTCGAGTTTGTAATGCACCGAGTCTGTGTGCACTAAAGTCGAAATAACCAACTTATCCACTGAACTAAACTTCCTGGGTTTGTACCAAAATTTGAAACATACTCAATAGTTGATTGTTTTGTACTTCTGGGGGAACACGATTCGAACAGCCACATGACTGTCGATTCGGAATGAATACAAAGAAAACTAAGAACGATTACTATTATAATAATTATGTAGGTTTCGAAGTAGAGCCTAACTAGCAATTGTTTTGAATACATGTAATACGATAGTTAAGCTTTACATATTTTCCACCGCAATCAT
This sequence comes from Octopus bimaculoides, assembly GCF_046866305.1. Taxonomy (NCBI): domain Eukaryota; kingdom Metazoa; phylum Mollusca; class Cephalopoda; order Octopoda; family Octopodidae; genus Octopus; species Octopus bimaculoides. The sequence continues at coordinate 118,209,612 of NC_142932.1, read as the reverse complement.
TTTACCTTTTTTTCTCTCATCCCTTCTTTTGTTGTTCCTTACAATATGACAATGGGTTATTTTACGCTAAACGGTATTATCTGCAATCGCAAATCATTATTTTGCTGTATATACCCTAAACATATGCGATAAAACTATTTTCATTTGGGGTTTCATGTGAGTTCGAGTCTCATGGCTGGCCGGTAACGTATTTTTCTGCAATGTGTGGATAATTTATCTTGAGCACGCTATTTATTAGCATTATCACGCGTTTGAGAATTTTAAAAAAACCATTATTTCTGTATCTTTTAACACATCTCAACGCTTCTAAAACAAGCTTTGTTTACTTTCATCGTAAGTTGAAGTTAACGTTAGCGTCTTATGAAGCTAAATTTATAAGTTCTAAAATTGCAGAATAATTCGTTACTGGGCAGTTTAGCTTAATGGTAAAACACTTGACGCGCAATCGCAGGGATATGAATTCGAGTCTCATGGTTGGCCGGTAACGTATTTTTCTGCTATGTATGTATAATTTTTCCTGATCACGCTGTTTATTACCATTATCACGCGGTTGAGAATAAAAAAGAAAGTTCTGTATCATTTTTTAGTACTTATCACAAGTAGATGCTATTTCACTAACATGTGTTAATTCCACGCTTGATACATTTTAGAAATCAATTCATTTGACATTTGTATATTTCATAGCTAAGTCAAACTCCAAGACTACACAGCCAGGCATGAGTCAAACCTCACTGGATGCAATACAACTATAGCATTTCTAAAACTTGCTAATTTGTAAATTTAACCTAGCCATGTACAATACAGGCTACATAGAGTTGTAATCTATCCAGATGCTTAAGGTTATAGTGAAAAGAGTAGTCTATCCTTTTCCCGTATTCCATCTAAGAATATAGAACCCAGTTGCAAAAATTGCACGATTGTCTACTTAAATGTTTCATAGGAATTTCTAACTTCACGATAAAATTCATTATGAATTTATTGTCCATTTTATCAAAGCCGTATGTTTATCATCCTGAAATATTTTTATAAAATACTCCTACCTAAGTTACTCTAATTTTTTTTTTCTTTTACGCCTTTCAGTTTTAGTGTTCATGGAACTGCATTCCTTCAAATGATTTTGAGCGAATTAAAATTTAATTCCAGATCGAAAGAATGACAGTTCTGAAAAATCTGCCTCTGACTCTTTCTGTAATAGTGAATCATTTCTTTCTGCCGTGTCATTGGAATTTCTCTTTTACGATAATGAACATTGTTATCATTATCATGATGCTATTACACACTGTTATAAGAACTTCTATCAGTGTAAGGTCAGCATTCCTTTTTAATTTGTTTAAATTCTATTGTCTCCCCAAAATAAGGACAAGTTGTTCCTTGATAGGCTGGTTCATTAAACATCATTGCCATCAAGAGAATGAGCATCACATGTCAGAACTCTCCCATATGTGATGCAGATGAACAGAAAAAAAAATGCAGAATGCTTAATGTTCTTCAGATTAAAAAAAAAAATCGAATCACTTGACAATGCACTTGACAAAAGAATTTTTTCTCTAGAATATCTCATGGTGAAAGGAATCAACGAATCTTTGAAAATTTCACGTTTTCTTTCAGTGTAGGGTTAGCATTTATGCTTTCAATATATGAGAAAAACTCAATCCACTTGTCTCAAAATTATTTTCTCTCTACTTAACGCCTCCTTTTAAAACATATCGATAGAGTAGCGTAATTTAGCAAACAAAGCATGGAAATTGATTGGTAATTTTTTTTCCTGAAGTAATCTAACTCGATTTAGAAAATGAAAACTTGAAGGAGATAGTTTTATAATAATGAACATGCGCTTATTTGATATTTGGAATTTTGAGTAGAAATTCTCAAGTTCAGTTAATGAAATATCGATATTCATTGTTATGTAATATTTCATATTTTAGAATATTATAGCAAGTAACATCCATTTATGACATATTTCAATTTTCCTATCTGATAATTTCGAAGATGTTGAATAATGTTTACACATACATAGGAATATGTATGTATGTATGTATGTATGTATGTATGTATGTATGTATGTATGTATGTGTCATTTACAGTTTATTTCAAGATTTCTTGCCAATAATGAAAGAACCGGTTGCTAACCTAGATCCAAGGCTTCTTCATGTATTATGTAAGTGCGTATGTATGGATGCATGCATGTATGTATGTATGTATGTATGTAGAAAGAACAAGTTTCTAACCTAGATACAAAGCACCTTCATGTATGTATGTGATTATGTATGTATGTATCTAATTATGTATGTATGCATCTAATTATGTATGTGTATATGCATGTAATTTCAAGAGTTCTAGCCAATAGAGAAAGAGCCGGTTTCTAATATTGACCCTAAGCTCTTTTATTCGAATTTTAGCATCAGCAGGGTAATTTCGCATGAAGGTTGCTCAAGGAGTGCAGTATTTAACGTCAATGCATGTACAGATTTGTATCTTTCGATTTATGGGGAGGTTTTCACTGGAGCGTTCCACCAGTGCTCCATTTTATAATAAGTGGCTATGGCCTCGATCATATTGTGAGTTCTCTTCCCATGTGGTACATGAGGAATTTGATTGATGTTTCCTGTTCCTGGATTGCAAACAAACCCTACAAAGTGGGAGATAGCAATCATGTTGTTGGTCCATCAGAGACTGCTTTGATTATGAATGTTACTATCATCCGGTAGCTCTCTCCTAACATATCCATGCATAGTTCTCCACAGAAATACGCTCATCCTTTCATCTGACATGCTGCGTCTTCGTTGGGCATGTATTTAAGATAATCAGACAAGGAATGCTGCTCAAGGAGCTGATTTCCAAGCCTCATGATGCTGCCAGCCTCATGTGTGTAAACATGGTTAAGAGATACACTTCAACAATTGATGGTTAAAAGATACTGCCGAAGTAATATCGTACGACATTCAAAGGCAATCTGGGTAGACGTTAAACTTCTGCACCAATTTTTTTTTGTTTTAGAGAGAGTCAGTGTATTTCTCTCTTGATGTGGAAATTAGGCGTGCTAGTCAGTACCTTGTGGATTTTCATATCAATGGTTTGGATCTTATCTAGCGTCCAATTAGGTTGCCCAAATATTCGTAAGAGTACTGGCACTGCAAACACAGTGTGGGACGGCGGGGCTGAATTATGTATGCTTATAGGAGCTTATATTTTGCATAACCTGCATCTGGAATTCCCTTTTATAGATGCAGGATTATATAGGGATTATGGCCTTATAGGTATCCGTAATATGAACGTCCATGAGCTAGCTAGCATCAGGGAGAATCTTATTATTTTCTTCCAAAAAAATTGGCTTACGGATAACGATAAAAACTAACCAAAATAATGTAGATTGTTCAGCTATTAACTCAGATTCACAATTAGA
>NC_142932.1:118193709-118201209 GCF_046866305.1 Octopus bimaculoides | reverse complement strand
GAATATGAAAGAGAGAGAGATAGAGAGAGATAGAGGGGAGTGTGATGACGACGGTGGTGGTAGTGGTGGCTTATGGTGGTGGAGCCGGAGGTGGTGGTGGATTTGATAGTGAAAAGTGCATTTTGTTTTATTGACCTATTTCTTTTTATAACACCGGTCACACAACGCATGCACATACGTGTAACTCGTTGAAATATTCGCTTGGCAGATATATGCAATTTAACCTAAATGTTTTATCATATGTACGGAATATTTTTCTTTTGTTTATGAGTAACATTTAAAACTAAGAGAGAATACGTATTTTATGACGGGTAGCTTTTCAATTAGTAGCAGCAGATGAGCGACTATCTTTCCATGCAGACAAAACACAGGCTACGCCTTCAGGTTTTTGGATAAAGTTTTCAGAAATAACCCAATACGTTTACCATTGATTCCATGAAAGATTCACGGATTCCGCTTCTTGCAAATGTCATACTACAATGTTTCGCGTTCTTTGCTCGCTGAGTATGCAGTTTTACATCATTCTATTGAAGATATAATTAACTGGATACATCTGTATATAAATAACACATCCCGATTCTATAAGTAGTATATCCAGTAGGTGACGCAATTATTTTTAGTTTACAAGAAAGGCGAAATTAGATACAATAATCCCTAGACTATCGCGGGTGTTTTGTTCCAACCCCCCCCCCCCCCCACGATATGTAGAATTCCGCGAAGTAGAAAGAGTACTGTACTATGTATATTTTTTATCATTCTTGTACTTTGTATATATTTATTTTATTATAAATGCAAAACAACACAATACACTCGCCTCCCATGTTTCGTTTTCCATACAGTATGTGCGATTCTTTGTTTACTCATCTACGGTAAACTACGTACTTTCTTTTAATATATGTTCATTAATGTGTTATACAATGCAGTATTGTACTCCATTTTTATTTATTAATTGATTAATTTTTAAGCGAGGAAATCTTTATTTTACCACAGAAATAGCTAAAATCAAAAAAAATATATATATAAATAACTATCGGCCGCAGAAACCCGGAAAATACGGAGGTGTCCGCGATATAAATTTACATATATTAGCCAGAAAATCCGCGATGTAATGAGTGCGTGATAGGCGCACCGTAATATGGTAAGGGATTACTGTATACCCTTTCCTCTTTCATCATCACATCGTAATCTAGCCACTTAACCACTGTTCTTAGCTTGTGCACATCTGATGCAAAATCAAAACGAACGAACAATGTCACTAAGAGATATGATAATGATTCAGCTAAGACTTGTCTGAAATTGCATTCTCTAATGCTTCATTGATAGTCACTTCTTCTCTGCTACGTGAGGATGTCAATTCTGCATATTTTCTATTAACAATATTCCCCTCATCATATACGAAGAAATTGTATAAATCGTTTTCAAGTTTGAATTCATAGTAAATAATAGTGGTCAATACAGATGACTAAAATTACATATGCATATGATTGCTTGCCTAAACATATATAAATGTCAGTTTCGACCTCCTCCTGGCTTACGAAAGTTATGTCCCAGAAATGATTCTGTAAACTACGGAATAAATGGTAGTCTGAAGGAGCAAGGTCGGGAGATAAGGTGGATGAGGTATTTTTTCCTAACCAAGCTCTTCGATCTTCTGTGATGTGGTCTGTGGAGTCACGCATTGTCCTGATGAAACATCACTTCTTTTCGATTCACTTAAGCGGGTGCTTTTTTCTGCAAAGCTTGGTTCAAACGCTCTAATTGCTGACAGTAGACTTGAACATTGATTGTTGTATTGGGTGGTAACCATTCAAAGTGAATTACTCCTTTGAAATCCTACCAGGTAGAGAGAAGAAACTTTATATCGTCACCAGTCACAAGTTTATCCAAAAAGGGTGAAATGAGTTCGCGAGAATGGAGAAAAAAGCAGATGTCAACTCGGGTTTTGCGGTTGCTTTCGGACAATTCATGTGGCACCCATTTTCCAACTTTAGGAACATTTCTAATTTGTTGATGATGACGATGAAGTGTTGTGGTCTAGGAATTGAAACCAAGCTTTCGCAATCGTGAATCCAACACGCTAACCACTAGTCCATGCGCCCTCCATACTTACACACACACACACACACACACACACACACACACACACACACATATATATATATATATATATAAATACATACATACATGTAGCGCACTCTATGCAACTGTGCATCGAGAGATTTAGATATTATAAAGGAAAATGAATAAGTTATTAATAATCTATAATAATCTTTAAATGAATCTTAATATCAGACTGCTATCTATAAATCAAGGTCGCCATTTTTTTCTGTCCATGGTGATATTTCGCGTCTTTTAACTTCTGTCTCTACATCAAATCGCAGTATCCCATGGAATTATTTTAACATGTCTTTCACATTTCAGCTGGAAAGTTGATGTCTAATCATTCCTTCCCTTTTTTTTTTTCCAGACTATGTTAGTTTTTCGGTTTATCAAGCTGCAGAAGATTTTATCTAAATATCCGCTAAATATATTTAGATGTCTCTAAGCAGAAAAGGTTTATCATTTTTTAAAATTATGTAAGATTTTTATGGCTGTCGTTGCATCAAAATTGTTCAAGCTTTTATGGCTTCAACTTTTATTACAGATGTTAAATTTAAATTATATTTCAAAATAGTTTGAATATTTAATAAATTTCTCGCATACTAATCTTTTATTGATCTCTTTGTAGAGTATGTTGGATTCTTGCATCATATAAGACAGTCGAAAGTCTGTGCTTTGCTGAAAGATTTTAATATTTATAGATCAACCTCTAATGGGCGGATCGTATGAACAAGAGGTTAATGAAATGTGTCTATGATTTGCTTTAAATATTCACTTTAATTTTCATCATTTCAGTTTCTATGAAATACGTAAGAGTCAAATATTAATATCGCTTCTATCAGCTAGACAGTCATCCATCAAAACCACCACAGAATTTGGCGGCAGAATATGTTTATGTACACCCCGTTCTACCTTCTCATTGCACCTAATACGAAATTAAGTATTCGCGCTTCTAAATTTTTCTCCATGAAAATTTAACATTACACGATTAGAACTAATTTTCCAAAAGAAAACGTGAGATTTGAAGGCTATTTAATTAATATTTCTAGCAGTCTCTGTCAACGAAATACAATGTTTTTCTCTCTATTTAGAAATTATTTTGATAGAAGTTATGCGTTTCTGCTTTTTACTATTATAATTCATGTCTCCTTAATTTGGATATTCCCTTCTTACATGAACATAAGGCTTCGTGCAGGCAAAATAGATGTTTACTTCATATTAACCAGTCTAGTCAACCGCATCACTTAAATTTTATCAACGGAAACATATTGAAGAACGAAAAGAAGTTTTGCGTATTTTCTGAGAAATAATGCAACAGTAAACACTTATCCTCACTTACCTCGTTGGAACATGATCAGCGTAAGTGAGGGATTGCTAACCAGCACAAGTATAGTGCATTATATAGTTTGCAGCAATAAATTCACGTAAGCGTACATCATGAGTTCCAATACTAACAAATTAATATGAATGTAGTGATGGGGTTGATAAAATTAAGAAACGTGGTGGATATGAACGACTGGATACCTTCTCAAAGAATCTGTTTTTTTTTTAAGCCTCAGTTCTTTTAATCCCTTCCAGTAGCTAATCTGTTAGTCCGAGTTTATCATTGTGTCGTGGTACCTGATTGCCTGGAATTTCGCTGTTAGTTTGACACTTTGTGACGTCCACGGCTAGGAGCATTAATCTAGGCGACTAATTGTTCTTCAAGGGAGTAGCATGGCATTTTTCTTGTTCAGAAAGATCTTAGTATCCAACCAACCACTCAGCTACACAATGTTGCCATCTTAGTAATATGCTCACGGAATGATCATTGTAGTTTCGAATCTCACGTTCCTACTCACACCCTGAGGTTGAACTACCCATTGGACTTACGTAATCCGATAGTACTCTGCTTGGGCAAAGAGTAGAGTGCTTGAATATGATCACCATTGAAGTGCATGCTATTTTCATCAACCCACTTGTATACTGCGTTCAGATCTTTCGGCAGTTTAAGGTAGCCGTCAACTCACTTTAGCGGCTGTGATGATTTTTAAAAATTTCATTATTGCCCACAAGGGGCTAAACATAGAGGGTACAAACAAGAACAGACAAACGTATTAATAATATGTGTGTGTGTGTGTATGTGTGTGTGTGCGTGCGTGTGTGTGTGTGTGTGTGTGTGTATTTAATTGTGCATATAAATATATACATACACATATATTATGAGTGTGAAAGTGACTGCGTATTACACGAAGGGTGCGCATGCAGATACCACTGTCTTGTTTCAAGTAGGATTTTGCAAACGTCTGCCGAAAGCGTATAATATTCAATGGATACTGCGTAATCTTCAAGATGTCAGTAATCTTCTGCAGCATGTTTCACACAGTTTTGATGGTTGCTAATTGTATATCTTTAATTATTGCTTAATGTCGGAAATTTTTAAAATATCAAAGTAATAAGTATTATACAATTTCAATAAGCTTCTTAGAATTCACTTAATTTCATACAATATAATTAAATAATTCTTATGCCATTTACGAAAATTTTTAGTTCCAGATGCATAACACCCCTTTCTTATGTAGTTTATAATGATATTCACAGTATTTTCGTCCTGTAAAAATCATATAACACCAAATTAATGGCTTTCCCTTACTGTATCATTTGTGCATATTTAATTTACTTATGCTCCACCCAGTTCAAACGGACTGTTTATTGATACATATCATTACAGCAATCCAAAGACTATTATTTTTCAATAACCTTCGATGTGTTTAACAGTTTACGTTCGGCCACATATAGACGTCTTAACGTAATGTTCCCTCACAGTTAAGTTCAAAATGATTACATCGAGTATTTTCCTGTTTAAGAACAAATTAGTTAGATCGATCATTGACTAATTCGACTATAATGTATAAATCGGATGGCTTATCATTTCCGTCTATATTTCTGAAAATGTTATGTCACATAACGAATTTTAGTAGAAGAAAGTTGAGTCTCAAATACGATAGTCTTTAATTTATTGAAATAGAAATTTGGGTTCGATGTATTTACTGTTTTGTTTTTGCCTATAAAACTTATTTGTAAGTATGGCGAAATGACTTCTGTAATTTTGAATGAGTTTGGAAACGGAAGTTTAAGGAAATTTTGTATTGAAAATAAAATAAAATAATTGTTTTAATTTCTTCAACTTTCTGTCACTCAATATTTTTTAATGAATTGGTGTAAAATCCGAGGTAATTCAATGGGATATGCGACTAGCCGGTCTTCATATCACAAAAATCCCGTATACATCCCCACTACACAAACACAGACACACCACACTAACACACAACCACATCATAATCACACACACACACCATACACACACAATATCTCTCGCTCCCTCTTTCTCTCGCTTTCTCTTTCTGACTCCCTCATTAGGAACGGACAGATGCACTCACTCACTCACTCACGCACACGCAAATAGAATCACATATAAGCGCAAGCGCACATCCCTGTTTGTTGTTGTTGTTGGCATCCTTTGGTCTCAGGAGACAATGCAGTTGCGCATCTGGAGTGGCAAGTCGAAGTTTCCTCTCCAGTTTTGCGCAGGCCTGGGCTAGATCTTCGAAAATCCCGGGTAGCCCAATTGTCAGGATTCCTCTCTCGATCTTGCTGACGTAGTCCAAAGTAGTGCAGAGCATTACGTTTGGCACCAGCTTCGTTGCAGGAGCTGCCAGAAGAGTGTCGAATCGAGCATTAAACCGCATACGGGGCATCACTCCGGATTTCTCTAAAGTTTGTCTAATTTCCGTAACACTGGATAGGGGCCCATACTGGGTACTGCCAGCCGGAGCCAGCACAGCCCGGGACTCGTGTCAGGCAGGGTCGTCACTCCCTGAAGTAGTGAAGAAAATTGCTTCCCACTACCTAATGTATACTTACATGAAAATTAGTGATCTACCAATCTCATACTACGTCTTATCTCAAAGAAAGAGCAGCCTGGTGAAGAACAGGTGTCTTTTGTGCCTAGTGTTACTCTTTGTTTGATTTTCCTTAATAACGTAAATGGTGTAAACTAGATGAATTTGATGAAGTATGTATATATGTAATACATTAGGAGTTTACTTGTCCGGTGAGTAATTTTGTGTGCCTGCAGTTTTAGCTATGTATATATACACATGTATATGTGTGTGTGTGTGTGTGTGTGTGTGTGTGTGTTTGTATATATATATAGTTGCTATTATGCAAAAGTGTCGTAAGTCCAAAACGTTGCTTTCTCAGAAAACGAAAAAATAGTTTCACCATTCCAATTCTTTTTACATTATCAACGGCTTCAGATGAACGATAATACTTTGTTGGGTGCATAAAATCGTAACTCTATGCATGTATGATATTTTCAGTTAAAAATATGTTTGCCACAAGGCATCACTGTTTGCTGGAAATAGCAGTCGATAACAGTACGACGCTATATAAAACATCACTGAATATATACTGGCAAAGATTAAAAAAATTGTGTTACCTCGAGTAAGAACACAGGCTAGATGAACAACTTAGAATGAATAATCTAGTACTCGAGTTTCTGACTTTACTAATACGCCTATTATCGTAATTTTTTAAAATTTTGTGTTTGCTGGAGCTAGTTGATGATAACTAACCGAATGCCAGTATATATTCAGGGAAGCTTTATATAGCGTCGTACTGTTATCGACTGCTATTTCCAGAACACATTGGTGCCTTGTTGTACCACAATTCTCTATTAGCAATTCTCCCTTTGGTGCTCTACTGAGCCGGAAAATAATACTGTGGTATTGCAATGACATGACACTGTGGTTGGGCAGCAAGCGACAAACAGCACAGTGACGCCTGCACCTATTTCCTAAAACGTTAAAGACTTGTTAAGGATTACATCGGACCTTTCTCTTCAGTTCAGATATTTAGTTATGTTGATATACGACAATATGAAATGTCTGCTCACGAACATTAGTTTTGTATTTCATTCATTAATAGCTATTAAATCAAATATGCTGCATGTTCAAAATGTGTTAGATCCTTACGATAAAATTTCAAAACGTGTTACCCAAGCGATGCCCGTCCCTCACATGCGCAGTAATTATTTGCTGCCAATAGATTAACGACTAGAATTTTTTTTTATATTTTGTTATTTTCTGTACTATATTTATGATTTCAAGAAGAAGTTTTCATGTTTTTAGCTTGGCAGCATATTATGAGTTAAATCCTAATGGATTTACAGAACTTGCTCGGATTGCAGATCTAATTATAAAGTTCACAGCAGAAGTTTTTATTTAAACAATGCTTGCTAAATTGTAGGTTGATTGTAATATTGGACTTCTATTGCGCCTAATAGTAGAAATAATTTACTACTATATTTATTGATCAAGTGACAAAAAAATTTCGTAGGGAGTGGCTAGTGTTTGTATC
>NC_142932.1:118186209-118188709 GCF_046866305.1 Octopus bimaculoides | reverse complement strand
AACCAACGGTGAGCAGGACTGTGAGGCATTGCACCTTCTCTATGCACAGCGCAAATCTCACGGGCGTAACACTTCGATTAAATGCAAAAAGCAAATGGTGTCGTAAATATTCAGTTTTGTCCACTTGACATTCCATTTTAATGATCTGAAATTACATAAAAATCGATAAAATAAAAAAATCAAAACATACTATCTTATAAAGCAAAATATTTTCTTTTAAATAGCATAAAGCATTTTGCCACTGCGTTTTATTTCTGCGTGCATTTTTTAATTTGAAATCGAAAAAGAAAGAAAACACGCTCATGAATTATTCCCCAACCCAATATAATAACCCTTACTCAAATTTACGTTACTATGGAAACTATTTAAGAAAAAAAACGCCTCTGGTTATTTTGTAGTGAATGTTTTGTAAATGAAAACATGAAATATATATTTACTTGCCGGTTTACCATACCTACTACTATTTATGCGCAAATAATTTGGGACCAGTAAATTATGTTCAATTCTTTGCGCATGGCTCAGTGGTTAGAGAGTCGGGCTCTCGATAATGAGGTAGTGAATACGATACGCGGACCGTGTTCTTGAGCAAGACCCTTCATTTCACGTTGGTCCAGTTCACTCAGCTGTAGAAATGAGTTGCGACGTCAATATTACCAAGCTGTATCGGCCTTTGCCTTTCCCTTGGATAACATTGGAGGCGTGGAGAGGGGAGGCTGATATGCATGGGCGACTGCTGGTCTCCATAAAACAAACTTGCCCGGACTTATGACTCGGAGAGGAACATTCTAGGTGCTATCCCATTTTCATCCATGACCGATGGATTTTTTTTTGTTACATATATCTACGACCGTATATATAATCATTATGTTTTGCAAGCTTTTTACAAAGTAACTGAACTCACTACCAGGAAAACATCTTGTTTGTATACATCTGACCAAGCATATGCAATTTTTAACTCTTTTAATTATTGCGTCTCCAATCTCACACCCACCTGAAATCCCTTAAATTACTTTTCTTTTCCTTTTCACACACGTTTCTCCTGCTCTCCTCTACCACACTTTTATTCTCTTCCTATTCCTGTCATATAAATAAAATATAGTTATTCAAGATATTCTGAATAAATAAACAAATCTGTAAGCTAATATGTAAATTTCTAACGCTTTCGGAATCGTCCAGCTATCACAAAGATCTCTTGAGAATCATATTCGTACTTTAGACTCAGTGAAATACGAAGCTGCTTATTTAATTCCAAGTGCTAAATAACAAACAAAATCGGTGAAGAAACTGTGTTACGAGCAGCGATTAAAATGTAAGAAATTATTCATTGAAGAACTATGGGGATAAATGCAGGAAATTTCTCTGAGATTTCTCAAATTTCAGAAACTGAGGATGACCAATCCAAGCAAAATTCTAACAATAGCACCAGTGCTTTATCATCGGGATATATACTTAGAAAATGGATCTCAGTGTGTAACTCTTTACATGCAGCCACCAACACGTTGGAACACACACTGATCTGCAACTACGATATTATACAGTTGAAAGCCATAGCCGTTGGATCTTTCCTGCACAACCCCTCCTTAACTTCGTGCAATTATAATTTTCAGCATCAATCGTTTACTTACAAGTTATCAAGCATCGAACTACAAATAGCTAAGTATATTTAGATAGATTACTTCCGTAATCTATAGGTACACAAGTATCATCTCAACATTCACCTGCAAAAATCCCAGCACAAATCACGTAAAGTATTTGAATTGTACGATGTATTGATTGCAAATCGTGCATATCTATATATGGTGGTGAAACAATGAGATGCTTCACACGTCATGATTGCTTTCCCAAGTACCTTAACAGTGTTCTGTAACAACTCCTTAGACAACACAATGCACACCATTTCAATACTATTTGTGACACCGATAACCATTAAACGCTGTCTAGGTTTTCACACGGAACCGGGCATCAGACTGACATTTTTACTCATGCATCCACCTATATTTATGCACGCCTGCTTTTTTGCAGAATAACCTTGCATACAGGTTATACATAGGCGCAGGACTAACCACAATGGTCCGGGTTCAGTCCCATTGCGCAGCACCTTGGGCAAGTGTTTTCTACAATAACCTCGGGCTAACCAATATCTTCCGAAGGGATTTGGCAGACAGAAACTGAAAGAACCCTGGCGTATATATATAGATATACATACATACATACATATATATATATATATATATATATATATAGGTTCAAAAAAAGACAAAAACAATAACAAAAAACGACAAAGTGAGGACGTGATACGGATAGTGTTATTAGACACTCGGCAAAGGAAAGATATATATATATATATATATATATATATATATATATATATATATATATATATATATATATATATATATATATATGTGTGTGCGTGTGTGTGTGTGTGTGTGTGTGTATTTGTGTGTCTGTGTTTGTCCCCCCTCCAACATCGCTTGACAACTGATTGCGGTGTGTTTAC
>NC_142932.1:118133709-118181209 GCF_046866305.1 Octopus bimaculoides | reverse complement strand
ATGCATCGAAACCACACTTAAAGGCAATTCACTGGTACGTCTCCAGCTTATCTTTTATGTTTACACTATTCCCAGCAGATATACACTCACGTATGTTACTCGCATTTCCTAACATGCACTGACAACAAACATATTCACACACATTCTCTCTTTCGCTCTCTGATTGTCTCTCTCTCTGTCTCTCTCTCTGTCTCTCTCTCTCTCTCTCTCTCTCTCTCTCTCTCTCTCTCTCTCTCTATTCATGATATATATTTGTGTGTGTCTGTGTTTAAGTGTAAGTGCATTAGATATTGCTTTTGTATTTAAGATATATCTACTCGAGAGTGCATATGCATGCATGAATATATCAATTTCCTGATATTTCGACGCATGCTTATTGGCAGCATTATTAATGCGTTGGACGGAACCCCTCTCTGTGTTTATTTTGATGTATTACAATTTCAGTTCACGTAAAATTTACCAGGCTTCGGTTCTGCACATTTAGAATGGTTAAATTATCACAAGGCTTGCGTTCATTCCTTGTGCAATATACCCTACATTCAAATCCCACCGTCGTATACATGAATAGTCGAGGTAACCTGTTGTCCATGATACCATTAATTACTCCTGATTTGGCGCATTTAATGAGTTCATCCCGCTGCAAGCTGATGGGTTAGGCTTTTAGTTATAACTTCTATATTGAAGGCCCTTTATTACAATATGCATGTATGGATGTTTATATGCCATCTCTATCTGCGAACTTCAAGAACTGCGGTCACTCTCATTTATACATTCATATCTCCTGAAGTGCTCTTTGAATCCAGAATACAATAATAATTAGAAAAAAAGATATCCAGTCTAATATAGTCTGCGTTTATGTAAAATGTGTTGATCATAATAGCAATTTCCCTCTGCTTGGGAGATTTTAATGAGTTCATTCTACAGCAAGTATGTGAGCCTAGCCTGTAGTAACAGTATGACTTCTGGATTTCTAACTTCGAACTAAGTGTTTTTTCATGATGCATCATTGAGATGTGTCAAATGCTATTATGTATCCTCGAATGTAAATATCTTAATTAAGTCAGTATCAAAATTGAAAAGTCACATATGACTTGTCGAGCTCCATCACTTGTGTCTTATAAAACTAATAAAAAATCGTTTGGTCGCACGTAGGCGAGTTATAAACAGCAATATCGAATAATATACAAGTGCGTCGCAGAAAATTTAATAGTCTAAGATTAAAAATAAATATTTCAAAACGTTATTTTTCTTAGGTGGTAGTAGGGCTTCATTCCATTCTGTGTACAACCATAATAATTAGTAAAATGATTGCTGTAATCTAAAAACATTGCAGACAAATACGAGAATGCGGCTTATCTCAAAATATTATTATAAAACAGTCTGGTCACATTTGGTAAACATCAGCCACTGACTTTAAATATCTATCTATCTATCTATCTATCTATCTATCTATCTATCTATCTATCTATCTATCTATCTATCTATCTATCTATATGTGTGTGTGTGTGTTTAAGTGCGTGTGTGTTTGTGTTTGTGTGTGTATGTGTGTGTAAAGAAATACTAACGAATAGAGAGTTAAACATTTTTCAAATTCATTTAACTTTTTTCGTTGCATATTAAATTCCGACAAGAATTTCTACTGTAAAAGTGTCTTACTGTCCTTAGATGTGATAATAAAACCTAACATATTACCTATGATGAGGGAATATAAGAGATGGGGGTAGAAAATTGTGAAGATAGTAATGAAATATAAAGTAATATATGGTACCTAGCGTACCAGCTACATTGAAGCTAATGTTGACCTCACTAGACACTAAGAAGGCAGATTATTATCATTTTTTAAATGGCAAAAGTAAACTTATTTCGGGCTTTATGAAGCAGTATCACTGGTCATTCATATTAAATGTAATATAAAGTGGACAAATTAAAAAGCAACAACAATTAAAGAGTGAAATCAGTATTGTCGTTACAGGGTAACGAGATATATCCATAATCATCTTTTCTACTCTAGGCATAGACACTAAATTTTGGGGGAGGGGGTCAGTCGATCAGATCGACCTCAGTACGTAACTGGTACTTAATTTATCGACCTCGAAAGGATGACAGGTAAAGTCGACCTCGGCAGAATTTTTACTCAGAACGTCAATACAGACGAAATACCGCTAAGCATTTCGTCCGGCTCGCTGCATTGATATATCCATAATAAGACAATATCAAAATATCAAAATATTATTAATAATTACATCAAATAAAACTCAAACTCAATTATATACAATAATCCAAAGTCGTCCCTGTTGTTGAAATTGGAAATAAATGGTATTTATTTAAACCTGTGTCGTATTAATTTGGGAACACTTAACTACATTTATGTATATTTTCCCCCAGTCTAAGTGAATTAATACTAGAACCATTTATTAGGAAAGCATTTAAATATTTGTTCTACATGAACTCGAAATTTTACCTCTAATTCATTTCAATATTTGAATAACTTGTGTTTAAAGATAATGTTATGAAATATTTCTTCACCGCAGAGATTGCATTTAGTATTTCTACAAGTATAGGATGATGCACCTATTATAATTGAACGTTTAATGAGATATTAAGTATTTTTATGTTTGAAAGTCTAATTGATCTTTTGTAAAATCCTATAGATCTATTATTTTTTTATTTTTCTCTATTATTTGAAAGAATAAAGAGAATTATGTAACCCGTTTTTGAACTTCGTACTGCAGGAATTTATATAAGAAAGGATAATAGCATCAGCTGTTAGCGTAAATGTATATATTAAATTGTTTCTAAGGTATTGTGTCCCAAATAGAGACTGGAGGCTGTTTTTACAATTAAAAAGAGGTACTTACTAATAAAGTTATGTTTATTATTGGCAGATGTATTATTTATTCTATTCTGAGAAGTAAGTGTTAGTATACGAATTATCCGTATTACAATATAATGTACTAGGTGTGCATTTAGACTCACTGTCTACGCCATTCATTTCATATGTATCCAGTATAGATTCACTTACATCTTGCACCAGCTTCTATAATTTCAGGATCTAGTAAACCCGATGCATAGTAGGAATGTAAATTATAATGGTAATGTGACTAATGGTCATAATGCTAATTGGATGGAATGGGGGTAAGATAGGAATAAGGGCAAGTATCTTTTGGTATTAATACTACTTCGATCGCTGTTAATTGTCTTTTTAATGAGCAGTGTGGCTATTCGCGACACCTGTCAATAGCTTAGAATCTCAGCTCTGTTAACCTCTACCGTGGAGACGCAATGGTCTAGTGGTTAGGGCAGTGGACTCGCGGTCATAGGACCGGGTGTTGTGAGTGTTTATTGAGCGAAAACACCTTAAGCTCCACGAGGCTCCGGCAGGGGATGGTGGTGAACCCTGCTGTACTCTTCCACCACAATTTCTCTCACTCTTACTTCCTGTTTCTGTTGTGCCTGTAATTCAAAGGATCAACCTTGAACACACTGTGTCACGCCGAATATCCACAACAACTACGTTAAGGGTACACGTGTCTGTGGTGTACTCTGCCACTTGCATGTTAATTTCACGAGCAGGCTGTTCCGTTGATCGGATCAACTGGAACCCCCGGCGTCGTAAGCGACGGAGTGCCAACAACAACAACCTCTATTAATAGCCAATCTGCTGAACTGAGTCAGTCTTATTCGTACAGTGAGGTCACATTGTTTTATGTTTAATCAATAATTCAAACTTTGTAGCGATTAAATGTAGGAGCAACAATCTAGAGAACTGAGCACGGATGTTCTCTTCTGGAACATCGTGAATTTTTTTCCTCTTAGTAATGATCACTGAATCCAAATAGACGCTCTCCTTCCTATTTTTGAAATATTCGTAATATGCACAAGGAAAGATACATGGCCATTCATGTCAATTACAAATCTGTTCCAGGATTGCAATATCCTCTTTTTGTTCCTCTTTATTCTGATTGACTTTATCGTTACCGAAAAACGTGATATTAGCGATTAATGGTACGTACGTGTGATGCGAAGCGCAGAATGCGATGCATTTTACACGATATTGTGAGGCTAATTTAAAATACGAATCCGTTAAAAGATTTGTTTGTGCGGAGTGAAAATATCAATGTATGTCGATATTACAAAGGTGAATTTAAAATGCCACATCTAAATACGACCTTAAAGTAACAAATGAATAGCATTTTTTTTTAAAAACATGGATGTTCTTTTAAAGAATTGTATTCAGTTGAAGTCAGTTTGCTTGGTTTAAAAATGAAGAAATATAAGCACAGGTTTGATAAACATCCTACGTTAAAGAAAACGGAACGGCTTTTCATGAATAGGTTCTTCATTACAACATATTACGGATAGAGCTTATTGAGAGTATAAGGAATACAATGCAATGATGTATTCTTTATACTAAGAAGAACTAAAATGGTGTGTTGGTTGAATGACACTTCAGAAATAAATGAGACTAGTATGGACACTATTCTTCTGAAGTTCAAAAATAACTTCATCATCAATGAACAAGTGAAAATACTGCAGCACTAGCAAGAAAACGTCATTCATTTATTCGAAAACCTACCAGTAGTCGATGATAATGTTATACAAAGTCTTACTCAACGCAGTATAGCAATCACAACAGATGGATTAACTCGTTGTGATGAGATGAAATTGCTCTCAAACTTATACATAATAGCAGAGTACGTGGCTGAGATGGTCTTACCATCGATCAGCATACATACATACATACACACACACACACACACACACAAACACACACACACACACACACACACACACACAGACATATATATATATATATATATAGGCAAGAGTTGGTATCAAAATCTTCCCAGACTAATTCCGTATCGGCCCAATAGATGGCAGCACATGGTTGCCTGCACAGTGAGAGCTAGCAGTAACCTTCATGACGCTCTGGACTGAGTGACATGGCTGTGTTTACTTCACAAGTTTTGAAATTTGTGTTTATGTGATCAAGTGTATGTTGTAGTCTAGATGTTTCTCATGGACAGGGAGTTGTAGCAAAGACCCAACGTGAAATTTTGCGTTAAAATTGGGAACTCTGCTGCAGAGACATTGAGCATGTTTGGGGAAGCTTACTACGAAAGGGCAATGGGTTGTACACAATGTTTTGAGTCGCACAGGCGCTTTAAAAACGAAAGACGATGAGCGAGCTAGGAGATGTGCTACGCGTGTAGCCCTCGGAGGGGTAAAGAAAATTCATCGGCCTGTGCATGAAGATGGCCGGAGGAAAAAGGTTTCGAAGCGTTTGGTGAAAGCGATAGGAACTGGATTCTTCACGAAGACAATACACCTTCTCACCGAACACGGTATCGCTTCCACAGCCACCAGATTTAGCACTTACGGACTTACCTCTCTTTCTCAAAATGAAAATGCAGTTAAGCGGCCACCGTTTTAACACCGTTGTCAGGATCAAGAGCAAATGACAGGAGGTCTTCGACTTGGTTACGTTAAACGACTTCCAGATCGGATTCCAAATGTGGCAGGAAAGCCGGAAGCAGTGTACTGCTGCGCAAAGGGACTATTTCGAAAGAGATGATGGTACAAGGAAGTAAATAAGTTATTTTTTAAATTAAACATTGCTAGTCAGGGAACGTTTGATACCACATGATACACACATATACGCACACACACACAAACACACACACGCATACACATACACAAACACATATAAGATATATGAGCTTGATACTTAAACAGAGGCACCTCATTAAGTCGCAATAATATACTCACACAACAATATTATGTAAAATATAAACAACCGCAATGGCTTGATACTTGTACCTCTACTGTTACCCTGACCTGTGTGAGTGTGTGCGTGTGTTTGTTTGTTCCCACAACATCGCTCGACAACCGATGTTGGTGTGTTTACGTCCCCGTAAATTAGTGGTTCTACAAATGAGACCGATAGAATAAGTACTAGGCTTACAAAGAATAAGTCCTTGTGTCGATTTGTACCACTAAATGTGGTACTCCAGCATGGCCGCAGTCAAATGACTGAGACAAGTAAAAGAGTAATAGAATAAAGGTATATATATATATATATATATATATATATATATATATATATATATATATATATATATATATATATATATATAACTAGCAGAGGCACCCGGCGTAGCTCGGGAATAAAATTGTTGCTTATACACTTGAAGAAAAAAAGGCAAAATATGCTGTATAGAAATTTGAGGACATTCTGTAGATGGAGTCTCAGATGAATGATGGCTGGGCGCCTCTCATGAATGGAGGAAATTGACGATGTGCCAAAAAGCCTCATTGGTACTTGGAAACTTTTACGAAAATTAAAATGGGGATTAAATGAAAGAAATGATTTACGTGAATATCCTCACAAGAGTAATTGAAATAAATGGCGATTGTGGAACCCCCCACGCACGCACGGACGCGCGCGCGCTTACACACGTGTGTCTTTGTGAATATGTTTGTATACATTTATGTATGTGTGTGTTTGTAAGAGACAGAGTGTGAGTAAGAGAGAGAGGTTTGTTGTCATGTATACGTACATGCATAAATATACATACATCTTAGGATGTATGCATATGACAACACCGCCCTTGACTCACTCACACTATGTCTCTTACAAACACGCACGCGCGCGGATACACACGCGTGTCTTTGTAAATATGTTTGTATACATTTATGTATGTGAGTGTTTGTAAGAGACAGAGTGTGATTGAGTCAAGGGGTGTGTGAGTGCGTGTGTATGTGTGTGAGAGAGAGTGAGAGAGAGGTGTGTATGTAGTATTTCTTCTCTCTCTCTCTCTCTCTCTCTCTCTCTCATATACACGAACACACAAACTCACAGACAAAATAGAGAGTGAAGCTTTTCGCCGTTGTTACGTCAATACCGGAAGTTGACATTGAGGAACCTATTTAAAGAAGTGAATCTTAAATATAAAGCAATATTATTTATTTTTAATTAAAAAAAATCAAATGAAGAGCCTAACATATATCCGAGGTCAAATTATTCATGCATCACAAGTATGGAAGCATTTGGTGAAGTCGATTTCACATGAAAAGCGATTACACACACATATCTGTTTGATATATAGTATAGATAATAATAATTATTATCATTATTTCTTGCGAGTAAGATGATAATAATAATAATAATAATGATAATAATTATAATAATATGGAATAAATTATTATTACAACCTTACAGGTATAATCCAGTATAATAAAATTAGACCAAATTTCGAGTGTGTGAGTGCGCACGTATATATATATATATATATATATATATATATATATATATATATATACGCACACACACACACACACACACACACACACACACATACACACACACACACGCACATATATATATATATATATATATATATATATATATATATATATATATATACAGGTATGTATACATGTATGTGTGCCTGTATGTGTATCACTGGAACTAGAATTTTATTTGTATTTAGAGCTAATTAGGAGCGGTATCACCCTGAAAACAAACGTGATATATTTCAAGATAAATTTCCCAGTCATTCAATGGAGCATTAGCAAACTATTACACTCCCGAGACATGAAGAAACAACTCAAATCGATGTATGAGAAAGGAAAATCCTAAATGATACATCCTACCCGTATGGCCTATACATGTAATTCATAATCACTTGGCACACATTTCGTGTCAGAGTTTTCTGCCTACATAACACTTTCAAGTCTCTCAGGAATATTTAACTACTTACAATATAACTGAATGAATTGTTCAAACTATAAGAATAATTTACGTCAAAAGCGATGGTGATACGTTAAGTCAACTCCGTAAAGTTGTAGGTGTATCCACCAATGACGCTATCATAGATTCTTACTAATTTTAGGCCTACGTTTGCACAAGAAGCCATATTAACGGAAAAGTGAAAATGTAGCTTATAATCTTACATTTCTAAGTAATCCGTTGCGTCATTTGTATTTCATTCGTCACTTAAAAGTAGATTTCTTTATCGGTGTATTTACTCGTCTCTATATTTTTCATATTTCTTTCGTTCACATTATTATTATTATTTTCCTTCTCGTTCGCATTATTATTATTATTATTATTATTATTATTATTATTATTATTATTATTATTATTATCGTGTTTATTAATGCTATGATTTTGTGTACATTCATAAAAATTAGATTTCATTTTATTTAATTTTTACATAAGATATATGAAGGCAAGCATCCATATATACAAATCACGCACCGCATACTCGCACAGACACAGACACACAGGCACACACACGCACTTGCACACGCGCACGCACATACGCACGCACGCGCGCATGCACACTCAGACACACAGAGACACACACGTACGCACACACACACACACGTATATACATGCGCATGTCTATGTATGTGCGTAAGTATATAGATATATATTTACACTCACACACACACACACACACACACACACGCATATATATATATGTATATATATATATATATATATATATATATATATATATATATATATATATATATATATATATATATATATATATATATATATATGAGTGTGTGTGTGTGTGTTTGTGTTTGTGTTTGTATATGCATACTTAGACACATACATAGATATGCGCATGTGTATACATATATGTGTTTACATACATACATTTGTAAGTGTGTGTTATGTGAAGGTGCACGACTCAGTGGTTAGAGCGTCGAGCTTACGACCGTAAAGTTGTGGGTTCGAATTCTGGACCGGGCTGCGCGTTGTGTTCTTGAGCAAGACACTTTATTTTACATTGCTTCAGTTCACTCAGCTGTGGAAATGAGTTGCAACATCACTGGTGCCAAGCTGTATCGGCCCCTTTGCCTTTCACTTGGATAACATCGGTGGTGTGGAGAGGGGAAGCCTGTATCCTTGGGCGACTGCTGGTCTTCCGTAAACAACCTTGCCCGGATTTGTGTCTAGGAGAGTAACTTTCTTGGTGCAATCCCATGGTCAGTCGTGACCGAAGGGGTGTCTCAGCAAGTGTGTGTTTGTGTGTGGGTGTGTGTACGCTTCTACTGCTAGCGATATATTTTAACCTATTGATGCGACTCTACTCTATACTGTCTTCTCCCATATCCCCTTTAACCGTTTTCTATCTGTCTCATTCCTAGTTTCCTCTTCCTCTCTCTCTCTGTCTCTGTCTCTCTCTCTCTCTCTCTCTCTCTCTCTCGTTGCTTACACGTGACCATCGACCATCTTTCTTTTCCTCACATGACCATCTTTCTTTCCTGCACAGACATTCTAAGGACTGGACCTCGCCTATCTTTCGCTCCTTCTCTGTCTGTCTGTCTGTCTCTGTCTCTCTCTCTCTCTCTTCATCTGTTCGGTCTTTTCTCTTTTCGAAGAAAATATTTCTCCCAGCGATCGCTATTTTCTTCTCGTTCAGGTCTTGTATAAATCGTTTGGCCCCGATTTATACAAGGAGACTAAAATGGCATCAATCCAGTCTTGAGGCACTTTCGCAGTTCTCCAACAGTGACAAATTAATATATTTAAGAGTTCAAACATTTTGTCATCCCCATATTTCAAGACTCCTGCACAGATTGCATCAGACGCTAGAGACCTTAGGTTCAAATGACATCTCTTCTATAAATGGAAGGTGTTCGATCTTTTCTATCGTCCTCATGTCAACAGATGATGGTCTATCAAAAGTGCAGAAAATGTTCTACCCAACGCTTATGGATAGAAGCAAACGTCCATTTGCTGTTCTCACCGGAGCTTTTGAAGAAGATTTTGGGCCACATACCTCCTTAGCATAAGAGTGAAAATCCTTGGCATCATTTCTATGAGCTGCTTCTTGTGCCCCTTTTGCTCTCTCACTCCCCCATTCCTGATTAATTTTCCTTAGAGCAGAAAATTGGCCCCTCTCGAAGACCCTGCAAATAACATCGACGGCTTCGATTGCAGAGCTTTGAGAAACATCGAGAAAATCAAATAATACTATGGCATTTCCAGCAAAGATCCCCAGGCGTGTACGCATCAGCTTGCTGCCTCTTCAGGGCTTCATTGTTTTCCGACGCTGCAGCAGCGCAACAGATGGCTGGACGTGATTGCAGGAGCTCTCCAGAGACTCAACGTCACCATGGAAGTTTCGGATCGGCTGGCGCGGGACCGATAGTGATGCGGAACACTGGTGGACATGGTCGGCTCTTCGCATGGTGGCGTCTCTAGGACCACTTATCTGAGATGATTCCACCCTCATCAAGCTAGAGTACGAAGCACAGCGATGTTCACATCTAGGAGTGATAGTTGTGGCAATAACATTTGGTGTTTCATTTTGAAATAATGCTGGATTACAACAGGTTCGATACCAAAATGTTCTTAACTACTCTTCTAATCTGAATAACTCCTATAATTTAAGCTTTTGTATCATTAATTTATTGATATATTCTTCTTCCTTATGATCCGCATAAAGAAACGCAACTGATCGCAAGCTGTCACACTCCTCACCTACTGCTTAAGCCGTTGAGTAACACGTTCGCTTTGACTTTAAACACAGGAAAGTGGCTTTCTGCATTCGGTATAACCGAATCAAATTTGGCCTTGTCCAAATATGCAGAATTATTAGCTGATAAACATGGAAAATATTTTGTACATTTCTGAGGTATCTTATCCCCTTTGTACTGGCTCCTGCAGCCCTCTTTCAATATGCGCCAATCATGCTATTCTAGTAATATTTTCTAGCACATAAACGAGGGCTGGTTTACCAAGATGGCACTTAAGTACTTGCAACTGCCTTTGCTCTTTTGGTGGACGCATAAATTCCTCAAAGCCTGGAGACATCACCTTAGGTCACTACGTACTCCGATGAAATTCAGTAAATACACAACATAACAAAGATATCGATCTCACATAAATACGTGCTTTGTGTATTCGGTACGTAAATACATTATGGAGTGTAATTATACAAATTATTGACCTCACAAGTTGAGAATCTTCCCGCCAAATTTTGTCTGACCTACTTTGGTTCATGCCACTTTATACATTCCTTCCTCTCGTAGCCACAAAAAAAATGAGGAATCTCCATTCACCAACGTTAATTATGTCATTCAATAAAGGAAGTATTTTTCTAAATTATACAAGAAAGTGTAGCTATAACGTAAGTATCCTGTAGCGTAAACTGTTAGAGTTCGGTTTTAATTTCGTAATTTAACGGATTAAAACGCTGTAGGATGCCATAGAAAATATGTATCTGGAAATCGAGCAAGTATGATGAAAATATCGGTTAAATGATATCTATATATACTGGAATAGTACTTATTTCGCAAAAAGAAAAATCGAAATCGAAATGAACTCTATATAACTGATAAATATCTAAACATTTCATACAGAACAGATGTCAAAAGACGAAATAATTCAAGAATCCATGGAAATAAAACAAAAACAAACAAAATACACACAAATATATGATTTTATTTTATTATATTTACTTCTTTATTATAATACATTTCTTGCATTTTTTACAAAGTCACCCGTAGAAAATGAAATAAATGGGACGTAGGAATTATTCGCGCTGCATGGGGTTTCCGGAAAAATGCACACATAGGCATTTATAAAGATGTATGCATACCAGTGTTATTTAGCCTCCAGGTTAGCTTTTATCTAGGGTGACAGATTTATAATAACAGACATTCCAGACGTGACCATCCGTCCTTTTCTGTCTTAGATGCCTTATGTTGTCCAACATGTTTCAGTTCATTTCAAAAGATAACAGAGGCTGCATGGAAAAGGACCGTCACTATCGTAGGATTATATTGTTTCTAAGAAGGGAAATGATTGGAGGCATGGTGGTTTAAGACTGCTAAAGCTATGTCTATACTTACCGGGGGAATCAATACATCGTTAGAGCGACGGGTTATAAGATTCATATTGCTGCATGTCTTTGTTTGTGTGCGCGCGCACGTGTGCCATAATCTCCTTCCTCAATTCCGATGCAGAATCCTCCAGATAAGGAATCCAGTAAATAACCTACTAACTGAAATTACGTGGAAAGTGCTTAAGTATTCCGTTGCCACTCAATTTCATAAGCATCGAACCGTCCGTGACTAAGCAAAGATTATTTTCTAATATGTTGGCAAGTGGTATTCAAAAGCTTGGATTCAGAAGCTAATCCTTGACAGTTCAACTTTGCATGCATCGAGGTACATATAATTACGCAGACACACATATATGTATATATTTGTAAACACGCACACAGAGACATCTCTGCATATAGATGTAGTACTAAACCACTTTCAGGTTTATTTTCACGTGCAGGCTCTTCTATTGATCTGATTTATTTTTGTGGAAAACATCCCAATTATATGTAAACCACAACATAACGTTGAACGACTGGCCATTAAATATTCCGGTTTACTAAATCACATTGAAATACAAGTGCCATTGAGAAAAAGTTCACAATGTCTCATGCGTTAGCGAGTAAGAATTCATGTAACGCATATCTACGTTCACGTCAATCATAATTGCTTGAAAATAAACATGTTATGATATACTTCAAACTACGAATATGGCGGAACTAATTGAAATATTTCTAAGTGACGGAATCATATTGATTAGAGAAAGAAGCATAAACAACACTGCATACCTATAGATATCTACATGTAACCATTATATCATTATATATGTATATACATTCAAGAATCTATCCAGATTTATGGAATTCTCTCTCACTCTCTCTCTCTCTCTCTCTCTCTCTCTCTCTCTCCATATCTGCGTGAGTATGTGTGTGCGTAATTATAGAAAGCGAGAGCAAAAGCGAAGAGAGAGAGAGAGAGAGAGAGAGAGAGAGAGAGAGAGAGAGAGAGAGAGAGGATTAGATAAATTCGTATTTATATACATAAGTACGTACATGTTTATATACATAGATGTATATATATATATATATATATATATAAATGTTAATTCTCTAAATGAAGTATTAACAGTAACTGCACGATAAAGTGTAGTATATTGCCACCTAAGTGTGGCTGACCCCTAGGGGTGGATGTTACTGTTGCTTTTAGCCCCAGGAGGACATCTCCTCCAGCTGGCTTATCGACACACGACTGTGTCCTGTTTGCCAAGGGAGTTATCCCTCTCACCACGGCCAGCAGCACGAACGTATCCGGATTTCAGGGTTATTTCCCTTCGTCGGCGTTCGACAGCCGATGACCTTGGTGAGAGAGAAAAACCTGGCAAATCTTATATCTTCTTTTCCAGTGGCATTCTTCACTGATATTGAAAAGGTGAAAACAAGCAATGTTAATTCTCTAAATGAAGTATTAACAGTAACTGCACGATAAAGGGAAATAACCCTGAAATCCGGATACGTTCGTGCTGCTGGCCGTGGTGAGAGGGATAACTCCCTTGGCAAACAGGACACAGTCGTGTGTCGATAAGCCAGCTGGAGGAGATGTCCTCCTGGGGCTAAAAGCAACAGTAACATCCACCCCTAGGGGTCAGCCACACTTAGGTGGCAATATACTACACTTTATCGTGCAGTTACTGTTAATACTTCATTTAGAGAATTAACATTGCTTGTTTTCACCTTTTCAATATCAGTGAAGAATGCCACTGGAAAAGAAGATATAAGATTTGCCAGGTTTTTCTCTCTCACCAAGGTCATCGGCTGTCGAACGCCGACGAAGGGAAATAACCCTGAAATCCGGATACGTTCGTGCTGCTGGCCGTGGTGAGAGGGATAACTCCCTTGGCAAACAGGACACAGTCGTGTGTCGATAAGCCAGCTGGAGGAGATGTCCTCCTGGGGCTAAAAGCAACAGTAACATCCACCCCTAGGGGTCAGCCACACTTAGGTGGCGATATACTACACTTTATCGTGCAGTTACTGTTAATACTTCATTTAGAGAATTAACATTGCTTGTTTTCACCTTTTCAATATCAGTGAAGAATGCCACTGGAAAAGAAGATATAAGATTTGCCAGGTTTTTCTCTCTCACCAAGGTCATCGGCTGTCGAACGCCGACGAAGGGAAATAACCCTGAAATCCGGATACGTTCGTGCTGCTGGCCGTGGTGAGAGGGATAACTCCCTTGGCAAACAGGACACAGTCGTGTGTCGATAAGCCAGCTGGAGGAGATGTCCTCCTGGGGATAAAAGCAACAGTAACATCCACCCCTAGGGGTCAGCCACACTTAGGTGGCAATATACTACACTTTATCGTGCAGTTACTGTTAATACTTCATTTAGAGAATTAACATTGCTTGTTTTCACCTTTTCAATATCAGTGAAGAATGCCACTGGAAAAGAAGATATAAGATTTGCCAGGTTTTTCTCTCTCACCAAGGTCATCGGCTGTCGAACGCCGACGAAGGGAAATAACCCTGAAATCCGGATACGTTCGTGCTGCTGGCCGTGGTGAGAGGGATAACTCCCTTGGCAAACAGGACACAGTCGTGTGTCGATAAGCCAGCTGGAGGAGATGTCCTCCTGGGGCTAAAAGCAACAGTAACATCCACCCCTAGGGGTCAGCCACACTTAGGTGGCAATATACTACACTTTATCGTGCAGTTACTGTTAATACTTCATTTAGAGAATTAACATTGCTTGTTTTCACCTTTTCAATATCAGTGAAGAATGCCACTGGAAAAGAAGATATAAGATTTGCCAGGTTTTTCTCTCTCACCAAGGTCATCGGCTGTCGAACGCCGACGAAGGGAAATAACCCTGAAATCCGGATACGTTCGTGCTGCTGGCCGTGGTGAGAGGGATAACTCCCTTGGCAAACAGGACACAGTCGTGTGTCGATAAGCCAGCTGGAGGAGATGTCCTCCTGGGGCTAAAAGCAACAGTAACATCCACCCCTAGGGGTCAGCCACACTTAGGTGGCAATATACTACACTTTATATATATATATATAATCATAAATATATAGGGATTGACAGTAACCTGCTTCTCCAACATACTGAAAATTCAGAAATAGCAGTCAAAGAACTACTCATTTCAAAACTACAAATTATTACTCTAGATTGATAGCGATATTTTTGATTATAAATGATTTTTACCGAAAAGGCTTTTTCATACTGAGCTACCCGGCAAAATTGTTAATTATTAATTTTATTACTAATTGACGATTCCCTGCCCTGCATATCTATATCTATATATATATATATATATATATATATATATATATATATATATATATATACATATATATATATATATATATATATATATATATATATATATATATATATATATATATATATATATATATATATATATATATATATGTATATATATATATAAGTTTGAGGAGGGTATTGGATTTAACCAAACCCAAGTAAGTGCTGTATACCGACTAGTTTTGCCCCAGTCGTTGTATGAACAGGATTGGGGATTATAAGTCGTGTATTAGTGTGTGTATATGTAAATATATAAAAATAAAAAGATAAAGAGAGCAATTGTAAGGTTGGAGAAGTATTTTATGGAAAGAGACTAACAGTTGTTTCTGGGAAGATCCAGTACTTCCCTTCATCGGAGACAGAAAAAATAGAAAAAAATAAAGGAATCTATTATTATATCCATAGGCGGATATTTTTAGTATGAAGTGGTATAGAGTGTGTTGCGCTGAAAAAGGAGAGAACAGTAGTTGACTTGACTTGGGCATTCTTCAAGTAAACAAGCAAAAACCATCGCAGTATGGCATATATTCACCTCTGCTATCTATGCTATATCTGCCTTTGCTCCAACATCTATTTCCGGATTATCCCCACAAGGATTACTTTACACGGATTTTTACACGGATGATTACTACTGGAATGAAACTACACTTCAAGTACTGTTCTCTCCTTTTTTTTCAGCGCAACACACTCTATAACACTTCATACTAAAAATATCCGCCTATGGATATAATAATAGATTCCTTTATTTTTTCTATTTTTTCTGTCTCCGATGAAGGGAAGTACTGGATCTTCCCAGAAACAGCTGTAAGACTCTATCCATAAAATACTTCTCCAACCTTACCATTGCTCTCTTTATCTTTTTATTTTTTATATATTTACATATATATATATATATATATATATATATATATATTATAAGACAAGAGATACTTTTTACCTCTTTTTGTGGTGACAGAATGGTTTATAAGCGATCAAATGAAATTGAGATAGATAAAACAAAACAGTACATTGATTAGACAACAAACTCGAATTTGATATTTGTTCTATTCATATATATATATATATATATATATATATATATATATATATATATACACACACACACATATATATGTGTACATACATACACTCAATATAAGATATACATATATATATATATATATATATATATATATATATATATATACACATACCCACACACACATACATACATACATACACACACACACACACACACACACACACACACACACACACACACACACACACACACACACACATATATATATATATGCATGCATATATGTCATGTTATGAATATGTTGTGTCTTCAGTCTGAAATTGCATCAGTTAGTGTGGTATTTCAAACGATATGACTTTGTTTAAAGATATATTTACCGTAACGTATATTTTAATGTATATTGTATATATGTAAATGTGCAATCACAGATATTATGAATGTTTATGTTAACTCTGTATCTATCACTAAAAACAGCTATTTAAAGAATTGTATATTGTAATACATTATATTTCGTTTCGATTTTAGCTCATAAATTTGTCCCATATCTATTTTCTGATTGTTATTTCATGTCTAATTCTAGAAGTTTCTCTCGAATTTCTTTCAAATTCCTTGACGTAAAATGGCGTGTCTGCTTTTCTCTTTCACCCCGTCTCTGCTCTGTTTTCCAACCTTCTGCTACTCTCTCTCTCTCACTTTCTCTGTCTCTTTCTCTCCGTCTCACTCTGTACATACATATATACATACACATACATACATACATACATACATACATACATTCATACATACATACATACATGCATACATCCATACATACAAACTTACATGAATATGTATGCATATCAATTTGTATTAATGAATATATGTATGTGCATTTATGTCGCGATTAATTTTAGTAGGAATGATAGTTTTTTAAGAGCTCGTTTTTCCGTCGTGTTCTTTAAATTGTCCCAATTATACATTTGCGAACATATGCGTTGACAGTCAAAAGTATAGCGCAATATATTACACTATTTCAATAACTCTATTCAAAAGCTTTTTTGCCTATTTGAAAAGCAGCAATGAACGTGTTATTATATAATTGTATCAGTGGCTGTGTGATAAGAAGCTTGCTTACCAACCACATGATTCCATGTTCAATCCCGGTGGGTGGTACGTTGGGAAAGTGTCTTCTACTTTAGCCTCGGTTCGACGAAAGCCTTCTAAGTGGATTTCGTAGACGAAAAGTGAAATAAGCCCTTCGAATATATATATATATATATATATATGAATGTATGTGTTTGTGTCGCTACGTTTGTCGACTCCCCATCGCTTGCCAACCGATGTTGGTTTGTTTACGTCCTTATAAGGTAGAAATTCGGCAAAGCAGACCGATATAATAAATACTAGGTTTACAAAGAATAAGTCCTTGGGTCGATTTGTTCGACTAAAAGGCAATGTTCAGCGCTCCAGCAGAGCCATATTCAAATGAGTGAAACAAGTAAAAGAATATGCAGCTTGGGATCCAAGGGCCCACAGCTATTTACTGCCTTGCCAAATTATCTGTGGGATCTCCGTGGAGAGGTGGGGTAGATCATTTTAAGAAATATAAATTGTAATCTACCAAATGTAAAAAAAAAAAAAAAACATCGAGGAAGTAGACAACAGGAGCAGAATCTGACGATACCCTGTCTTAAAGTACACACGAAAATATGGCGGGTGCCAGGTTCAAGCCGTTTTCAAGTATGGTACAGAACGAACGCAGATTAGTGGTCAGCAACAGCGTCAAATCAAGAGCAACAAAGAAAATGGAGCATCGGTTGATTCAATCCAATCAACGAGCACAGATGACAAGATGCTATGGAAATGTAATTGAGAGAAAACTAAGTAGGAATGAAATATGGAAGCGGATTGCATCACGTCCGAGTTTTCTGATTCGTTTATCCTACGATGCCTTGCCGTCGCCTACAAGCCTAATAAACTGAAACCCATTAGAAATTGATGAATGTAGATGTGAAAAAGTCGGAACACTGAAATATATTCTTTCCAACTGTTCTATACTATTGGATTGATATACCTGGAGATAAAATCTACTCTTTAAGATCCCCGTTAATGCTACACAACAAACAAACAAATTACTCTTATCAAGAGCAAGAAAGAGTGCACGGAAAATCCAACTAGATATTTCATTTCCTTCTTTCATCTAGGACAGCAGATCCGTTTGAAGGAAAAAATTTCCTGTGAGCAATGAACAGTGGAACGTCTAAAGGGAGGTAAATGCAGGTTTATAAGGACGCCAAGGAATCTTCCATATTACATTTAGGAATAAAGCAAATATTATCTAATGGTGCAAGAAGAAGTAAATAGTAAATCTAGTCGAGTTAACAGTTCCTTATTGAGATAACATGGACGCAGCTCCGATGAGAATGATAGAGAGTAACAAAGGAGAGTAATAAAGACCTCTTTGAGGAAGGTGAAGACGCAGGCCGGAAACCAGAGCATCATCCATTCGAAGTTGGATGTAGAGGAGTCATTGAAAATGTTGCAAGTCGATTGTTGTTGTCACAAGGCTTAAGTCATTCTAAATCACCACCACGAGCAGATATCAAGGCGACAGTGGAGAATGCAAACCACTGAATTTGATTAAAAAGAGACAACGAACAATGCTTAGAAGAATATTGAGCGAACGCTTATAAACATACTATCTAACAAGTGGGGCCACATCTCAGTGAGGATTCCGATACGTGATAATGTGTTTCAGAGATTAATGTCCTGAAACGGCATATATTCTCTGCTAATGACCCCATAGACTTCCTAGCATCCAGTATGCAATGTTTCCACCAGGTAGCACTTTCATCTGCTAGGTGTTTCAACGTGAAATAAAGTGCCTCGCTGAAGGACACTTGTAAATGCAAGTGCAACCAGCTTAAGGTAGTACTTATGAAATCATCATATGTGTGTGTAAGGTCGTAAGTTCGCTTCATAGCAGCTCGTTGTTTCCTTGAGCAAGGCACTTTATTTCACATTACTCCAGTACACTGAACTGACAATAATGAGATGTACCTGGAATTCAAAGGGCTGTTCTTGTCAGCCCTACCATACATATTAGTTTAGTCACCTGAATTATTTTCATAGGGAATAATCAATCCAAAATCCATTTGTAGTTTATGCTATTTAATTTTTCCAGAGTGATCGGTTCGAGTGTTGGTTGTCATCAGACACTTTGATCAATGTGAAATGTTAAATTTCCAAATATATCCATTGTTACGACTACATTCTATACATAGATTCTGGAATCTAGGTTTTTTTTTCGTTTACAAGAAAATACCAAATAGATATAACATATAAAATTAAAAATAAAGGCAATAAATGGAAGCTCATTTAGGTTATTAGTGCAAACCGCAAAGTTTCTAGCAGTAAGATGCCTGGTGAAATGGAGATTACTAGATCAATTTTCGCCATATCAACTTGCATGAAATATTTGACATTCATTTAGCCATCAGCTGGATTTTGTATATCTCGCCGGTATTTCTCATAGTTCTATGCACGGAATAATTGCCAAATACCTCCCAAAGCGGCTGTTTGTAATTCCTATGTGACTCTATATTTCTCTTCCATTACTCTCATTTTCGCCTTTCCGTCAAATGTGTTTGCATGTATATATAAACATATACACACACACACACACACATACATACAGACATATATATATATATATATATATATATATATATATATATATACATGCATGCGTCTATGTTCCTCCTTGTTTGCCTGTATATATATATATATATATATATATATATATATATATATATATATATATATATATATATATATATATATATGAATTACCCTTTATCACTCAAGCGGAGGAAAATAACTAGATTTGAATATTTAGTAATCTTTAAAACATATGTAGCGGTTTGTGATTATATCTGCAAATGAGCCCGCGTGTGCCTGGCTTTATGTGAATGTTAGTGTATGTACGCATTAAGTTTATGTCAAAGTACACTCACATACACGCAAGTGTATATACATACAAACATACATCGATATTATAATCATGCATATGCAGATATATCTGTGTGCTTGTTTGTATTTGCATACCGACGTACTCTCATGCAATGTAACATATTTCTGGACACATTTAATAAGGCTGAGAAGCGTGTTATAGAACACTAATAATTCTAAATTTTCTACAAAAAAACAAGTTAGAATATGTAGTGCTCAAATTGCAATAATTAACTGATATTATTCCAGAATCAAACAAATGACATCACATTCAGAAACGGGAATTTATCTGCCCAGGAGGAGAATTCACTTTGCATTAACGACTTATCTCTCGATCGATTCAGTTGTTCCGTTGAAACTATGGATAATGACGCTCCAAATTGCTTTTACTTTCATTCAGAATTATAGGCACATATGCTGTATTCGCAAGCAAAAATACACACACACACACACACACACACACACACACACATATGAAATGTGTGTATGTGCGCTGGTTTGAAGGAACGGAATGAAAAGTACTTGGTACTATATTAGGCTGCACTAACATATTCGGTTAATGAGTAACTTGTATATCCGGAAATTTCCCGACGTGTGGGCGATTTTTAAAACAGCAAAGCAAATAAAAAAAAAAGAAATAAAAGAAACAAACTAAAAGTCTTAGATATTATGGGAAAACATCCCCCGTAATAGATCATGAATCAAAATACATATATATGAACTTGACGTACGATAGTTATACTTTTTTTCGACTAATCATATCCAACACACGCAAGACCATTTGGAACTGCACCGAATATGTTTTGCAACATATCTTAAAGAAAACCCAAACAAAATACCCCAACGGCTGTATGTAATTGTGAACTGATTAAAACTGGTTCATATTTTTTAGATATAGCAGCAATATTATTAACGATATCTATGCTAGAAACCACATGATAGTGCGTTTGTATTGCTGTCACTCTCCATAAATCTATGAATATAAAAGAATAAATTCTTCTGATTTATTGACGTTGGTAGCTTACGAGCAGCATAACAAATATTCAAAGACTTAGTTTGTGAGAGTCAGTTATAAGTGTTATAGATTATTTTAATTTTAAACTATCATTAACATACATTTCATGAGCTGATTTACAGTCTTTCTATACCAGATTCAAGGAGACAGTTGTCACAGCACTTTGAATAGACCGTATTAATCATCGCTTGTCATCGGTTACTAGTTTGCAGAATGGAGTCGGATGGTGAAAATAACCTGTTACTTCACTATGCAATAAAACTTTCTGCTAAACTCGGCACGAACGGTGCAGAAAATTATGAAATGCTCAAACTACTTATGGACTAACTTGTGTGAATCGAGCATATGTTTTTCAGAAGCATAATAGGTTTAGGGAAGGCAGACAGGAGGTAAGAGACGATGAAAGCTGGTTGCGAAAATTTGCAATTTTGCAGGTGAATACAGTCGTGTTTCTACAAAGACATTAAACGTACATTTTGGAATTAAAAAGACAATTGTACACGAAATTATTCATGAAGGTCGGAAAAATACGCAAGATATGTACAAAGTTTCGTCACAGGGTGCTCAGCGACGAACAGATGAAGAGACGTATTGATGACATTATGGAAATGGTTGAGCTCATTTCCTCCAATTTGAGTTTGTGGTGACCTCTGACGAAAGCTGGAACTTTTCGCACGTCCTGGATGCCAAGAGCCAAGTCCTCCATATGGAAGCATCATGACACACCTGGCATTAGGGAAAACAATTCCACAGGGAAGCTCATAATGGTTTCCTTTCTTTACGGCAAGGGGAATATCTACATCCCCTATAGTCTGACAATCATCAAAGGAGGCTCTGTATAGGTATTTACGGAGTTCAGAAAGAGATTTTGTCGCAAAAGACTAGAGCTCGTCTACTTGATTCGATAGCACCAGTCCCCTCCTTCACGCATCCTGGAAACCAACTACTTAAGGGACATGGGTATCGAAACCGACCCTCAAACTACCAAGAATCTAGAACTTGCTCCCTGTGGCTTTTGTTGTTTCTCAAGCTTCAGGAGAGCTTCAGGAGCAGTCGATTTGAAGACATTGAGGAGATGAAGGAGGACATGACAATGGTATTGGACAATTTCACTTGGTAGGACTTCCATGGGGCCTGCACAAATTAACAGGAGTACCTACAGCAGATGTAGTGAAATTAGAGGATTCTACATGGAAGGAGATTGGAGTTTAGTAATTCTCTCAAAATTAATGAAGGCCTCACATAGAAAAGATTTATAACTTCTGTGGTGCACCTTGTAGCTTTATAGTCTATCATAGATTGAAAACTATTTTTTTCTTCAGTAGACGTCTGTAGTGGCTATACAATCCTAATTGTTACTATCATGTAAGTTTTTTTTTTAAATACAATTATGTTAATGCATTCTCCAATGATGCCAGTAAGGTGCAGGCGTTTGCCTTCATTTTGAAGAACTAAAGAAACTCAAAGATATCATTGAGTAAGGCGTACTGGAGATGATGCAGTCAATATTCTCTCTGGGCTTCAAGAAATTGGATGAAAATCACTGATATTGTTGTGTTTAATATAATTAAATATCTAATGGATAACAGTACTGTATCAATGTAACCACCATACCATCTATGTATGTATGTATGTATGTATGTATGTATGCATGCACGTATGTATGTATATGCGTTTGAATAGTATTCTTGCATTATATGACTTACGTTCAAATCAAACGAATATTGCAAGGAATAGAACGTAAAAGTGCGTAATATCAAGTTTCTTCACAAAGTCACTGTCAATACGAGTCAACTACTGCGATGTGTTAGATTTTATATCGTACATAGCATTACCTGTAAACAACGTTGTTGGTTGAATAGATGCAGGTCAAACTCGGTGATAACGACCTGCGTTTGAAGGTTTTCTAATTGTTGTCATATCTGATTGTTTCCAACATTTACTTTATTAAAACTATTTTCCTTTCTAAAGGCGATGGTTTTGGATTTGATGCTGACATGCCTGCATTGTATTTCAGGTCAATTGATAAGAAAACACCTCATTTTGTTACAGCAGCCATATATTGCAGGAGGCATTGATGAAGAAATTCTCAATGAAGTTTCCGATTACATATTAGAATTTCATTTGCAGGTCTCTGTGTAAGGATAACTACTAAGAGATTGTAGTATTATCTAAATGAATAAGCATTGTAAATATTGACCAAACAATCTAGAGATTGGTGAAAAGTGTAAAAGGCACTCGTGTTGATCTATGATATCTCTTAGCACAAACATGTGACTTCCTTATATAAACCGTCAACATGAATTTGGATGAATATTTAAAGATGACCTCGCAAGAAGCTAGGGTTTGATAAAGGCGATGGACGATAATTTATACCTTAATTTCTAGCATATGATGACTTCGTGAATCCAAAACCTCCACGTCTACGAGCAAATTCTATATCACATTTGCCCTTGTATTTACTCGGGGTTTACATTTTCTTGTAGGTCTTTTATAGTACAATTTCTTACCCATTTTAGAGTTTTCTATAAAAAAAAATAGAATGTTAATATAATTTATAGTTTAGTGTAATGCAAAACTTTTTTTAAAATGTTTTCAATGATAAAGTTCCGAGCGAATGTATACAGTGTGAGTTGCAAAAAAAAAAAAAAAGACCTCTAATATGATGTTGTCCAAGAAATTGCAGAACAAAATGTTCCTCGTGTGATTTTCCCGCATATAAAAAAATAAATAAAACTAAAACTAATTATTTCTATAAGGTTAGTTGACTGAATGTTTCATAAGAGAGAAAATAAACATTAACTTCTAAAACCATTCTAATGAAAGTAACTCTCACGTTTCTATCTAATCTAGTCCTCCACAGAAACGTATATTCCACTTTGTTGACAAGACGGCGTGATCGATATTATTGGCATCCTTTTGTCTCGGGATACAATGGAGTTGCATATAAAATAACCCAGTCTGGTTTTTTACATTTCATGTCCTATACATCTCCTGCGGTGACTGTGTACTCCTAACTTGGACAAACACTCCCCCTGGCAGGTGCCGCTAATGTAGCGAAAATTTTGCCTGACTGGTTGTAATGTCATAGTTTCTTGTCTTTTCTCATCTTTCCATTTCTCCTCTCTCCCTCTATGACTCCTTTGTGTTCCCTCTTCTGTGATGCGTCACCAATCTCTACGGTTGCTGGCAACCGCTTCCCAATTGCCAAGATTGATCTTGCATGCCTTCATGCTCCTTTTGCACACATCCTTGTACAGTAAGAACGGTCTTCCAACGAACCTAGTGCTCCTAGCAAGCTCTCCGCAAAGTACGTTTTTGCGGATTCTGCCATCTTCCATACGACTAACATGTCAAAGCCATCCCATCCGTCTTTGTGTGAGGAGTGCAAATATGCTTGGTGTTCCTGCTTGCTTGAGGACATCTTTGTTGGGGACACGATTCTGACATTTGATGCCAAGGATTTTCCGGAGGCAGAGCAGGCGACGCTATTGGCGTGTCTATGGTGTCCAGGTCTTACTGACATGCAGTAGAGTGCTAAGTACACATGCCTGTAACTCTCACGTTTCTATCTTATCTAGTCCTCCACAGCAACGTATATCCCAAACTATTGGCAACACGGCGTGATCAATATATGTATAATTTAAAAGAAGTTAATGAAATTCATAAGTATTTCTAATATTCTGGAAGCTGGGGGCTGTCATAGACGAATGTTCTGCATATTTTAA
Organism: Octopus bimaculoides; assembly: GCF_046866305.1. Taxonomy (NCBI): domain Eukaryota; kingdom Metazoa; phylum Mollusca; class Cephalopoda; order Octopoda; family Octopodidae; genus Octopus; species Octopus bimaculoides. The sequence continues at coordinate 118,156,275 of NC_142932.1, read as the reverse complement.
ATAATGTTTTCAATGAACTTTTATAGTGGTGGTAAGCATCCGATTCATTTATTGCACTTCAGGTTTAATTTTCGTAGTTTTATCAGCTTCGAAATGTCAACAGTGTATGATACATGATGCATATGCTGTATGTATATTCATGCAATGAACTGCAGCGCTGCTGTTGATTGGTGCTTGTATTAATCTGCATATACCAGTCGTGCTTCATTTGTGCAGCAAAAAAAAAGAAAAAATCAATTTTTCTCTAGGTAGTGTTTTGACAATGACATTTTAAATGCATGTCTGGACATTGGTTCCTCTTTGCACATGAATGCATTTTTCTGTCTTTGGTGTAAACAAGAATTATGTCTGCTTTGTTGTTTTTTTTTTTTTTTTACCTGAATATTCACTTTTAGAAACGAAATAACTATATTTCCGGCCATTATGTTTGTACGTTTGCAGATGTAAATATTAATATCAAGTTGTTTCAAACTCTCTCTCATTCTTTCTCTCTGTATGTCTCTGTCTGTCTGTCTGTCTTTTACTGTCTCTTTCTCTCTTTCTCCCTCTCTCTCTCTCTCTCTCTGTGTATCTATCTATGGTTCTCTTTCCCTGTTTATCTGTCTGTCTGTCTCTCTCTCTCCCTTCTCTCTGTCTCTCTCTCACTAATAATTCATCGGCTTTGTTTATCCATGATTGGTAAACATGGGGTATGTATTTGTTTCGACGCAATTTCTTCCTATTACGCACACAGCGAAAACCGAGTAAACTGATATTAAAACAGAACTTAAAACCATCGTATATCGAAGCTTCTGTGTTTTACTACGCATTCTGTGAATGACTACTTCTGATGTAGTTGTATGCTGTCAACTTAATGTGACAGTCCCCTGAAAGAAATAATACTACTGTTGGTTAGACCTAGGAAGCTGCACTGCTTCCTGTCAGCCTTGACACATTTCCTGTGTCTTTATGTTTAAAAGTGGGTGACAAGCACCTCCACCCAGCTAAGCCTGCATCCAGAGGCATGTTTCTGAGTCATTGCTGAGTCAGTCTGATGACGAGCAAATTCTCAGAAAAATGTCTCTGGATGCAGGCTTAGCTGGGTGGAGGTGCTTGTTTCCCCCTTGTAAACATAAGGACACAAGAAATGTGTCAAGGCCGACAGGAAGCAGTGCAGCCTACTAAGTCTAACCAACGGTAGTATTATTTCTTTCAGGGGACTGTCACATTAAGTTGACAGCATACACCTACTTCATCGTATTACTACTGCATAAATCTCTCTGAGAGATTTAGAAATGTATTATTTCTTTACTACTTCGGATGTACAGTACATTCTTAGATCTGCAGTTTGTTACATTGCATTGTGAATGATTTTATTTTACATTTCATTTATATAAGAATTTCAAAAGATATTCTAATATTTCTTTCAAATAAACATTGGCCACACTTCGCTCTATCTGCGGTCATTGACTACGTCAGTGATTCTTCTACGAAACTGAAAGACTCAGCTTACGGTCGAGTTTATCCGTGTGATGTTTATTCTTTGTTAAGTCTGTGAAATTGATTAATGAGGTTGTGTGTTAGGGTAATTCATAGAGATATTATGATTTTCAGTGTGTTTAAGCTAACACCTTATTTCCATGTGACCACACAATGTCGAAAAGGCCATGTTTAGCTGCATTCTTCTTACACACACACACACACACACACACACACACACATATATATATATATATATATATATATATATATATATATGGGAGAATATACAAAAAATAACAACAGACGAGGACAGGTGGTGTAAATAACAAAAGTATATATTAGTATGACGCTCGGGAATACGGAAAGTCTTTGACGTTTCGAGCTACGCTCTTCAACAGAAAGAATACGGAGACAAGGAGAAAAACACGGAGAAAAAAAATTGAATAGTGTTCAGTCAACGGTCAATCATAATAATGGCCGATCATAACAATGACTGACCGGAAGTTAGAAATTCTTATTTACATACATAATTATCATGATGTCTGTTATATCGTTTTATATTCAGATGAAACATGGCGTTATGTTGTAGTTCATTGCGATAATCGACTTGTTATGTTTTTTTTCTTTCCATCAGCATAGGCGCAGGAGTGTATGTGTGGTAAGTAGCTTGCTTACCAGCCACATGGTTCCGGGTTCGGTTCCACTGCGTGGCACATTGGGCAAGTGTCTTCTACTATAGCCTCGGGCCGACCAAGGCCTTGTGAGTGGATTTGGTAGACGGAAACTCAAAGAAGTACGTCGTATATATGTATATACGAGTGTATATACGTATGTGTGTGTATATGTCTTTGTATCTGTGTGTGTCCCCAACATCACTTGACAACCGATGCTGGTGTGTTTACGTCCCCGTAACTTAGCGGTTCGGAAAAGAGAACGATAGAATAAGTACAAGGCATCCAAAGTATAAGTCCTGGGGTCGATTTATTCTACTAAAGGCAGTGATCCAGCATGGCCGCAGTCAAATGACTGAAACAATAAAAAGAGTAAAAGAGTAAAAAGTGTATATGGAAAGGGAGAGAGAGAGATCTATATTGATAGTTAGCTATTATCTATCTATAAATATGTATGCGTGGGTATGTATATGTATAAACACACACACACACACATACACACATACACACACACACACACACACATACACACATACACACACACACACACAGATACACACACACACACACACACACACACACACACACACACACACACACACACATATATATATATATATATATATATATATATATATATATATATATATATATATATATATATATATTATTTTGTTTAAAAGAGTTCTAACACTGTCTGTTTTTTTATGTTTTATTTATATTCCTGCAGAACCAATGTGGGGTATAGAATATGGAATATACAATATATAATATAATATACAATATATAATATAAAATAAAATAAAATAAAAATGGATCGCACCATGAAAGAAAGTATTGAATGTAGATGAAATATTGAGTGTTCAATATAAAGGATCAAATATATAAATATAAAAATATAAATATATAAAGGCGACTCGAGTTTCAGGGCTATATATATATATATACTTTATTTAAAAGCAGCAGAAATATAACAAGAGACTGTTACTCTGAGTTTCACGTTCTCGTTCATCCAAGAGGGCCGTTTATATAAAGGGCAACCGTGTCGCAAACATCATGAAGATGCTCATCTCTGGATATGCTAGCTAGATTATTAAACTTTACCACATTCGCTTGGAACGCTGAAAAACAACAAAAACAAAGCCAACAACAACAACAACAACGGAAAACAGAAAAAAGATACCGGCTGCACGATTGCAAACAGATGCACCAGTATCAGAATACCGGAAAACGATTATTACTGTTGAAGCAAAATAAGTTGAAAACAGAAATTTACATATGTAAATACACATATACATGCACAAACATTTATACACAGTATTGAATGGCCGTTGCGTCTCCTGAGTTTATCCGCCCATTGATGGGTTTTCGTTTTCATTCCGCAGGGTTTCCCTGCATCACTCTGCTCCAAAAGCAGGCTTGGTGAGGCTGCTACATTACACGACAATTTCCTCACCAAACGCATATACCTACATACATACACACACAGGCATGCGCACACACACACACGAACACTCACACATACATATAGGTATATCTGGTAGCATACATATACCCGGTTAATGTTCAGTCTATATATTGTTTTAATGATCATTAACTTGATATATATGATATAGGTGTTTGTGTTCCTGTGAGTATGTACATGTATATATATGCAGAGTTATTAACCAAGATATAGAAAACATATACACGTATATATGCATATATGCGTGTATGTATAAATGTACGTATGAATGTAGATATGCATTCGTGTATGTATTTGTGCATGTATGTATGTATATACGTATGTATGCATTGCTTTACAGGGAGGGAAAGCGACAAATATTTACACACATATATATGTATATATATATATATATATATATATATATATATATATATATATATATATATATATATATATATATATATATATATATATATATATATATATATATATATATATATATATATATATATATATATATATATATATATATATATATATATATATATATATATATACATATATATATATATATACCCACAAAAATAGACAGAGATAGTGACAAAGAGGGAGAGAAACGAAAAGAGTAATGGCTGCGATAAGTAGGCAGATAGATATACAAACAGAAAGAAAGATATATAGATGGATAGATACACACACACACACACACACACACACATATATATATATATATATACAGATAGACAGATAGATAGATTGATAGAGAAACAAAAACAGTTCCTTTGCCCATATATATATATATGCATATATATATATATATATATATATATATATATATATATATATATATATATATATATATATATATATATATATATATATATATATATATATATATATATATATATATATATATATATATATATATGTATATATATATATATATATTAGTACATTTTCAGATTTATATATTTCACATTAGGCTGGATATCTTTTAGATATTCACAGATCAAAATGTCCTGATAGATAATATATCAGTCATTCTGTATATACAGTCCAGTCTGCAAACCCAAATATTTAGATAATAAACAAAATCATTTAAAATGAGCCACTCCTAAATTATTATAGTCAATACGTTCCCTTCATCGGCTGTAACAGTTCTTCTTGTTTTTATATGAGAATTTCTATTTCCAAGCTAAATATGAAGTCTATATATCTCATATGTCTAAATAATCACTTCTATATCGTATAAGTGTGTGTATATGTATGTATGTATATGTATGTATGCATGTATGTATGTATGTATGTATGTATGCATGTTTGTACATATGTATGTACGTATGTATGTACGTATATATGTACGCATGTACGTATGTATGTATGTATGTATGTACGTCCTAAGAACGTGCACGTATATATATATATATATACATATGTGTGTGTGTGTGTGTGTGTGTGTGTGTGTTTGTGTAAGTATATATATATATATATATATATATATGCATGTATTTATGTACATCGTAATTATGTGCACGTATATATATATATATGTGCGTGTGTGTGTGTGTGTGTATTTATATATATATACATATACATAGATATATACATAGGTACATATATACGTGGGCTGTGTGGGTAATGTTCCATACGTACAAAACAATATGATATATAAGTATATATGTATGAATGTATGTATGTATACACTCATATTCATAAATATTTGAGCTCAGGATACGTGTAGTTATGTCGGTGTGTGATTCTATATATATAAATATATGAATGTGTATACGTGAATGGGTGTGGGTGTGTGTGTATGCGTGTGCGTACATACAATATCGCACACTCACATAATTACAAATAGACACACCTACATATATCCATATATTCATGCTCGCACAGAATGTCATACAAAATATTAAAGAGAAATATATAAAGTGGCCTTGTTTGTTTAGCTGCTAAATTCTACAGCGCGGTCAGCAGCGTATACGTACATGTGTTCGCACACACGTGAATACATACATATAAACACGATCATATATGCATATACTAAAGACATTTTACTTACATATCTGTAGGTATATATATATTTGTGTGCATGTGTATACGTGATATATACCTATACATATATAAGTGTATATATATATATATATATATATATATATATATATATATATATATATATATATATATATATATATATATATATATATATATATATATATATATATATATATATGTATATATATTTACACATGCATCCATATGTGTATATTTACTTGTTTTCGTCATTGTACTGCGGCCGTTCTATGACATCGCCCACATGGCCTATTTGTAGGCCTGATACTTAGTGTTTCGGAGTCTTTCCCAAATTGTTAGGTTACCGGAGCACAAGGATAACTCATTGGCTATCAAACAAACGCACAGAAGTTCACACACACACACACGCACACACACACACACATACACCCCCTCACACACACACACGTATATATACTATACAAACACAAATTCATATGTGACATGCTCCTCTACAGAACCATCTTTCTTGCTCTCTTATGCGCAAATGAGATGTAGTCTTCCACGGAAAAGGATAGAATATTCATTTCCGGCTACTCAAAGTGCAGTGTCATTGCTAGACCACGTTCTAGTTTAGATAATTCAAAAACAGAGATGAGTAACCGATGTGATTGCTGAGTACTAAAAACACAAGCTTCGGTTGACTGATCTTGTCGCAAGGCTCACAGGCATCAGGTGGAGTCGTGCAGCTGAGGAATCGTATCCAACACATCGATAAATGCCACTTCGAAGATCTCCACGAGAAAGGGAAGCCGATTTAGTTAAGTAATTTGGTTCAAGATGGAAAAAAATGGCGCAATCCAGAGAGAATTGGAAGCGCATTTAAAATTGGAACAGGCAGTGTATGCGATTACCTCATGTTTCCCGCCCATAAAGGGTTTAGGTTTATGGTGTATCGTCAGATCCCAAAAACCTATTGGACCCTAACGTTTTCAGTATATCTTTTGAAGAGGTCATGGACCAAAAGATTTTCGACATATGATGATACGCCAGAAACCTAAATCTTTTATGGACAGGAAACATAACTTAACCACATAAAGCGGCCTTTACCCATCTTTAATATATACTGCTTTTTCGTGCGCTACCAGTAGGACGCGTGACGGCTGGCTTGGCCTCAAGAATCAGTGTTATATATTGTGGCCTTTTAATCCCATGTGCGTGATAAAAGAGATATGATACTTCAACGCGGAAAAGTACCGGTGCGGTCTAAAGACATTCCCTGATCTCTGACCTGCACAGCCTGTTGAGAAACATTAATCCAGAGTTTATTCAGAGGAAACTGTATTCACGAGCGCACACTTTCGATTAGAGAACATTCTTGGGTGTGAACAGGAGACGTACAATAGCCGAATGGAAGATAGTGAGTTTATCTTTTCTACCAACCTCTCCTCTATTCAGGATCGAATGCTGAAGACGGTGCATTAGTGTGCGAGCAATTCTAGCATCTTATTTAGCTTCCTGACTGCCATCGCTCCCGAGATATTTCTCGACTGGTCCCAGAGATGTTCAAATAACATGCACAATTCACTGGGGTGGCATTCGTGAGAGAACCAATATTTCAGACTTAGCAACACTAATTTTCACCCCTGCCCTGTAATACTCGGTAGCAAATCCACTAAGAGCATACTAGACATCACATTCTGATGAGCGAAGTAGTACCATGTCTACTGCACATATCAGCTGCACGATACTACACTCATTCATTATAGTAACAATTCCAAAACGGCTGCATATGACAATCTAGTTTATTAAAAACTAGAAGGCGATTATATTCATCCATGCCGAAGTGCGACAGCCACGTCGGACTTCTGGGCATTTGTAAGGGCAATTGTGAAGAGACTTCACAACCACCAGCATCTGACCATTAATCTTAAACTCCTGCAAAATTCCCCAATGAATATCATAGCCTTTTCCAGATTTACAAAAGCAAGCGCACGCTTCCTGGAAATATGTCCCCGATTTCCCTAAGACATTTCTTAGAGTAAACATCCGGTCGATATTGCTGCGAGCATCACGGAAGTCATACTGTTCCTTAGAAAGCTTTATAGGACAAGTTTTCTACAACTCTTTTGAAAACCCGATCCCAAACTTTATCGATTAGGCTCAACAAGGATATTCCTCTATAACTAGAGTGTTTATTTTATATTCTTAGCTACAAATATATTTATGAACCATTATAAATGATAGCATTTTATCACCACAAGCGTATCCAACATCAAGTCTAAACTAAAGAGAATTAGTCATATACCTAATTCAGAGGTTTACTACTTCTCCTCTCTACAGTCTTTTTTTTCACCGTCTGTTTATATCTCAATCTGATATTCAATTCTGGTAATGACTGGGAAAACAAATATTCGCTGATAAACGCTAACAAGACTGAAACGTGTTGGTGTTAACATGATGCCAATTATAAAGAAAGGTCTTCTTCTACTTATCTTTCATGAAATAATTTAATTATGTTAAAGTCTCTACATTACTGTATTACTTTTAGGTAATTAATTTGATGTTCTTAGTACATTATGTATAACAATACGTTGCTTTTGTGCAAGAAACGTTATTAATACTTACTTTAATCTCACAATGAGTTCGAAATTATTTTTTAAAAATACGTTTGAAGATAGATTGCATCAAATATAAAATCAGATTTGTTTTAATGATGCCTGTGCCATTATCGGTCCAAAATTGAGTAGACATGTTGGAAAGCAATTTCCGCCATGATTACTTCGTATCTATGCAACGCCAATATTAAACCACTGTTCAAATGACTTCAAATTTCACCTTGATCAACTTTGCTTTTCATTTATTTGGGGTCGATAAAATAAGTACAAAATAAACACGGGAATTGAAATAATCAATTAACCCCCTTTCCCCAATTTCTATACATTCTGCCTTATACTAGAAAGGGAAATAACTATAAAAGCAGCATATATTTGACTGTTTAATAAGCGTGTGACGTTTCTAGGGCGACCTGCCTGGTATTTACGACAGATCTATTGTTGTATTTAGGCCATCACAACTGTCTCTGTCATTTTATATCTTATTCCATTCTAGTGTATATTCAATACAATCAGTGAGAGACATGTGAAATAACATACTTATCATACATGAATAGAAAATAATGAATACATACATATTATATTTAACATGCACGAACAATTTATGTCCAATCCATTAAATATATACATATATAATCAATTTCGTATGTTATCGATATGTGTTTTATCGATCCCCAAGGAATGTAATTCGAAGTTGATTACGACGTAATGTGTAAGCAGAACCTACATGAAAGAAACAAATATAATCTTTACAAGACATTTATCTAGTCGTATAATGTTTCTGCCACTAAATTGAAAATATTTTAGATTAGCAAACGGCCATTGCTTTCGAATGTGATAGAGAAGCAGTTAAATCGTCCACTGTACTTTAAAGATATACTGAACAAACCGGGTGTTTTCACACCTTTTGCCATAAGAGATGTATTTTTGGCCACGGAAACTGCAGTGTATTTGCCTTTTAGCTGTTGAAATATTTCACAAACATATTTTAACTAACCGGAATTTTGGTTATGCTTAAACACTGCTTAAAACTAACATTACATTATGTGTGTGCGTATGTGTGCGTTTGTGTTTATGTGGGTGTGTGTATACGTGTGTGTATAGTGTTTTAGCTGGTGCGCAGACACACATATATATTTGCAAGTGTAGGCATACGTATGTATGTATGTATGTATGTATGTATGTATGTATGTATGTAAGTATGTATGTATGTATGTATGCATTTGTCTACGAAAATATAATATCGAATGAAGAGGAATGAAACGGATAAATATCAGAGCAGATGCCCACAAGGGTTTGAGATCGAAACGTAAAGGGAGATAATGAAATTCAACGCTGTCAGTTCCGGTCTGTCAAATCTATTCTCTTTCGTAGAATAATAGAAGTTTTGATGATGGTGATGGTGATGATTCAAAACAATATCCATTTACAGCATAAGCTCAATGTTAAAAAAAAAAAAAAAAATAGGGCATGGATGAGTGATTACAGTCAGGATATTTATCGGTAGAAAAATATGGTATGAATGTTGAATGCACCGAGGATACAAGAATATAGAAGTTAAATGACAATCACTATATATTCTCCCAGATTCTGTCAATAATAATAACAACAACAACAACAACAACAATACTAATAATAATAATAATAATAATAATAATAATAATAATAATAATAATAATAATAATGATCCTTTCTACTATAAGCACAGAGCCTGAAGTTTCGGGGAGGAGGATAGTCGATTACATCGACCCCAGTACTCATGTAGCTCTTTATTTATCCACCCTGAAATGATGAACGGTAAAGTCGACCTGAACGGAATTTGAACTCAGATGTTAAGACGGACGAAATGCTGCTAAGTATATTGACCGGCGTGCTAACGATTCTGATTTCTTTATTGCCCACAAGGGGCTACACATAGAGGGGAGAAACAAGGTCAGACAAAGAGATTAAGTCGATTACATCGACCCCAGTGCGTAACTGGTACTTAATTAATCGACCCTGAAAGGATGCAAGGCAAAGTCGACCTCGGCGAAATTTGAACTCAGACCGCCGCCTTAATAAATGGATTGTAATTATATACGCAAAAATGCTTTCGGAGCAAGAAAGTATCTGTTTTAGTCTCTCTCTTCTATAACATAAGCTTTTTCACGGCAGTCACCTGTGAAGAGAAAATTGTCTATTACAAAGGGACAATTTGATGAGCTTCTCCATGGACTCGGCCAATAACTTGGTCTGTCATAGAAGAACCTTCAATTGTTCGCCATCATTTCACAAATTTCCAAAGTTCAAAAATTCAAGCAGTATATCGTTCGGTATCCTTTAGAGCGAAGGTAGAAGGTTTGTGAATAACTTCTAGATATCCTCCGTATCTTTTAATTATTGACTTATAAAATATCATCCATCTCAGTAGGCCAGTAAGTAGATTTATTACGCTTTGTCCAGTATCCCTGTGAGATTAAAGAGATGGTAGGACTATAAGGAATTAAAACAGTTGCTCTTTCTGGCAAATCCGTTGCACTTGTATAAGATCATTCATTGGGGTCATTTGAGAAAAATTCAACCTCGTTGAATGTGATTCATGATAATGCTAAAGGTATTAGTCCTGTCAAATGAGAGAAATTAAAAACATATCAAAGATGTAATTATTAGTTGAGATTTTCGTTTTATCCGTTATGTAAGTACATGTGTTTCAAAAGGAAATGAAAAATAGGGAAATTATGAAGAACTCAATTAACAACTGATTATTAACACAAATCTCTTTGATATATGTATACTATTCGTTTGAAAAAGAATTAATTACAATACACGTCTTATGTATGTATGTATGCATTATGTATTTATGTAGGTGTGTGGGTATATGTAGGTGTATATTATGTGTATGTATGTGTATGTATGCATATATATATATATATATATATATATATATATATAAAATGTATGCATGTACATTTACCTTATAACATTGCAAACGGCTGCCTATATTAATCATATATATGTGTGTGTGAGTGTGTATTATAATTTTTCCTTTTTGATAAAACATTGCATGTACTCGGCCGTCTATATTTATTATATATATACATATATACACACATGTACATACGTCTGTATATAAATAATATATACAAGTGTGTGTATGTGTGTTTCTTTATATATATATGTATATACATGAACAGAGTCATAGACATGTATTCAGCTGTGTAAAATTTCGGATGATAAACGTACGAAATAATAATACGAAAGCCTCCTATACTAGCCGCAGGAGTGCAAATCACAAAATAGAATATGAATTGAAGTCTATTGGGAGTGTGTATATACAATAAACGGAGAAGGGTCAAACTGGTAAGACATAACAAAAGAAAAAAGGGAATTAGAATATATAAATGTACAAGATAAAGACACACAAAAAGAGCTACGTAAGTAGGTGTGTGGTTGTGTTTGTGCTTGTGCATAATGTGTGTGTGTGTGTGTTTTGCTTACATCAACGGTTTGGCGCGTAAACTGTCAGTCCATGTACAAACCATGCCAACATGTGAAATGTAGTGAGAATGACGTTGGTTTTGATAACCCATTAGAGATAATTAAGCTTGTATCAAATGACTGACCTTGACTGAAAATTAACCATGACTTAACAATAGTTCCTTTCATGTTCGACCGGCTCCAGATTTCGTTGACACTTGCATGACAATTACGAAAATTCTATGAATTTAATAAACACATTACCAGACTCAAGTCGACACAAAATGCCTCTATTTTATCTTGTTCTTCTTGTACATCTTCATTGTATTCTTATTTATACGTGATTTTTATTATTTTTTTTTTCTTTTCATTCCTTTCGTTACGCACATACAAACATTTGTGTGGGTAAGTATGCATGCTATCCGCGAATTATCGTTGAATGACGCACACAATTACATACTAACACAAACACAATCACGAGCGCCCATCCACCCTGATACACTCATGCACGCGCGCACACACAGACGTGCATGCCCTCACGCGCACACCTAAATCCTCGAAACAAGGACGCAACCACACAGACTCTCTTTGCAGAGAGCCCCCCCCCCCAAAAAAAAACACACAAAAACACATACATATAAAAATAATACAAACAACCTTAATCGCTGTGCGTGATATTGTGAGTGTTTGGGAGGGAAATAAATTGATTAATATCTGCGAATATTTATACACATACATACACACACATATGTAAACATACACACACATATGTAAACATAAACACACACATATAATATACAGGCATACCCCACCGTACGTCATTAATTGGTTCCAGGAGACACGACTTAAGTCGAAAGACAAGTTAGGTCGAATTAACTTGTCTCTAGGCTAGGCTAGGCCGAATTTACTTCTCTCAAGGCTAAACCTATAATAACCATTCCCAGTGCTGTACTTTATTTGTGAATGCAGTTTCAATAATACATGGTTAATAAAAACATATTTTAAGCTTACAAACAAATAGGTGCAGGAGTGTGTGTGTGGTAAGTAGCTTGCTTACCAACGATATGGGCCGGCCAAAGCCTTGTGGGTGGATTTGGTAGACGGAAAATGAAAGAAGCCCGTCGTATATATGTATATATATATATATATATATATATATATATATATATATATATATATATATATATATATGTGTGGGGGGGGGGGGTGTTTGTGTGTGTATGTGGTTGTCTTGACAACCGATGCTGGTGTGTTTACGTCCTCGTAACTTAGCGGTTCGGAAAAATATACCGATATAATAAGTACTAGGCTTACAAAGAATAATTCCTGGGGTCGATTTCCCCGACTAAAGGCGGTGCTCCAGCATGACCGCAGTCAAATGACTGAAACAAGTAAAAGAGTAAATGATTTTTATGTTTTAATACAGTACAGAAAAAAATCAAAATTTACGAATACAATATGACGGTGTTTACCGTACATTGCGGATGCTTTAATTATTAATGCACCTTGAAATAAGATATGGTAAAATAGAAACCTTTTTTAAGCTTAAAAACAAAATTCAGTAATTTTTATTATTTTGCAATAATAAAAAGCACAAAATTATTTCCAGTTTATCAATACGTACATACAATTTGGTGGTTTGCATCGCGGATGTAGATGGCTGTGGATCGTCAGCATAAACAGCTGGCTCTGGCTGTTCTTCTTCTTCGATGTGCTTAAAAACCGGTTGAGAGTTCCTTGAATTGTCTTCGTTTCCTCAAAGATTACCTTATAAGGAGCAAAAGCTTCGTGTCAAGTCCCCATAATCTTGCAAAAGTGTTGAGTATTTCGATCCATATCTTCGAATATAGCAAAAACCTTTTTCGTTATATGCAAATGCTTGCTGCATTTTCTTAATGGTAAAGTGGCGTGGCTCAGGTTCGATTTCCTCTTCTTTATGTTGCTGCTCGTGAAGGTCTATCAAATCCTCGTTGGTCTGGAGTGCTTGTCTTTTTCAAATAAATCTGTGAAATCCTCCTCCTCCAAATTCATTTCCAGTTCTTTGCTCGTAGTCAGCAAAGTTTTGTTGATGGCAATATTATCAAAGCCCTTAAAACCATTCACAAATTGCGGGAATAGCTTCTTCCATGCACCATTCATAGCTGTGCTCCATACATCATTCCATGTCGCTGCTATGTTATGTAAAGCCTTGTAGATATCTTATGTCTTCTAAAACTCGCGAAGTGTGATGGACTCAAGATCAATTACAGCTATTGCCTGCCGCAGCGTATGCTTCATATAGTACCGCTTGAAGATAGCGATTATTTCCTAATCCATTGGCTGCAGAAGAGACGTGGTGTCCGGAGGGAGTTATATAACGGTAACGTTGGGGTCAAAATCTACGGAATCCCCTTTTCCTTACAGTACTCTGCTGCTGGTATAACCCATGCTTAGGGATTAGCCATCCATATAATAGGGAGAGATGCCTTGGGTATGTTCTTCAGGCCACGTGAGTTATGTGCATGATATACAAGCAAGGCTTTAACTCAAAATCTCCTGCAAAATCACCCCGCCCCGCCAACATTATGGTCATACGTTCTTTTGAAACCTTTAGCCTGGAATAGTTTTCTCCTCCTTGGAAATGAATGAACACCCTGACAATTTCCCCAATACAATCCACCTTCCTCTACGTTAAAAATCTTTTCCGGATGAAACCCGTTTTCTTCGATGGTTTTGTTTAATGTCTTAGGAATTTCTGCTGCTGCTTGTTCATCAGCTGATGCACTTTCACCTTGCTTCTTAATGAAGTGATAACTTCTTCGTTCCTTAAATCTCATGAACCATCCTTGATTTGCCTTGAACACCATTTCTGTCTAGCAAACGTGACCCACTTCGCACCGTGCATCCGTCACAATGGCTGCAGTATACGACCGCCTCCGATCGGAAAAGAAGCGGTCCGTTTCGCCCCTTCCGAGTTCGAGAGTACATCGAGGCCATCAACGTCTCAGATGGGTTGAGGACAATAATATGCAATTTAATACTGGAAACTTCCAAGCCCTACACTACCAGCACCCAATATTGAATGAAAAACATACAGGGCACACTGGCCCAGTGTGGATTACTATCCTAGAACCTGCATCAATGTATGACCGGGGTATCGATATGAGTGAGGATACCTTCTCGTAGTACACATTATCAAGATGGTGACAAAATGTAGACGGCTGGCTGGCTGGATCCTGAGAACCTTCAGAACCGGTGAGAAGGAAACCATGAGAAGGAGGACCTTCCTCCTCAGCCGCCTGGACTACTGCTCCCAACTCTGGTCACCATAAAATTTGAACTCAGAGCGTAATGGCAGACGAAATATCAGTAAGCATTCTCTGTCGTCTGCTAACGAGGTTGCTCACCGTCTTATGTGTGAACGATAATACGCACATAAATGAATTATTATAAGACAAGATTATGTAAAAACGAATTCAATGAACATGATGTCACTTATAATTCACATTAACATCGTTTTCCATCCCATTCCACCTGCCTGTCGCGAACAGTTAAAATTACACTAACATTAACCATTCTGCTGCAGTTCTCGTTATGTATCATATCGACAACAGGTCCATATGTATTACATTTATACAACAACCTATGTACGTATCGGATTATTCATATTAAACACTCATTTATTCCAGATAATATAATCCTTTCTACAAAAGGCACAAGGTCTGAAATTTCGGGGACGTTGGTGTGGGGTAGACGATTCCATCGACGCTGGTACTTGACTAGTAATTCGATCCACAAAAAGATGAAATGTAGAGTCGTCCTCAGCGAAATTTGAACTTAGATCGTAAAGACAGCCGCAATACTGCTAAGCCTTTCTTTCGGCGTGCTAACATTTCTGCTAGCTCCCCGACTTAAATAACCTTTTCTACTCTAGGTAACAGGCCCGAAATTTGGGGGAGGGACCAGTCAATTAGATCGAACCAGTGCGTAACTGGTACTTAATTTATCGACCCCGAAAAAATGAAAGGCAAAGTCGACCTCGGCTAAATTTGAACTCAGAACATAAGAGAGCCGAAATACCGCTAAGCATTTCTCCCGGTGTGCTAACGTTTCTGCCAACAGTTCATCGCCTTACGTTCCGGACTAATTATTTTATTGATTTCAATACGTAACCGCGAATTTATCTGCCTTTAATAAGTACAATAATGGATCCTTTTATTTTTCAATTATATATTATCGGTTTCTCTGTTTCTCTGTTTCTATTGCTAACAACGGTTGTTAAAATACCATGCTTGTATTTACTATTCCAAATGTTTGATTAAGACTAGTAAAATATCGCGTCGAACGGGAATTTTCATTTTTTTGCACAGAAACAAAGTGTGAACGAGAGGTCACATTACAATATATATATATATATATATATATATATATATATATATATATATATATATATATATATATATATATATATATATATATATATATATATATATATATATATACATATATATACATATATATATATATATATATATATATATATATATATATATATATATATATATATATATATATATATATATATATATATATATATATATATATCGCTAGAAATAATCATGAGTGGACGCTCTTCTTGTTTCATTCTGTGTTCCCTTCTGTTGAAGAGCGTAGGCTCGAAACGTTAAAGACTTTCTCTATTCCCGAGCGTTATACTAATACATCTATTTGTTGTTTACACCACTTGTCTTCATCTGTTGTTTACACCACTTGTCTTCATCTGTTGTCTTTTCGTGAATTCTCCTATATATACATATATATAATCATAAGTATGTTGATATATATGTGTCTGTGTATGTATATATTCATGTATTTGTGTCTGTCCCTCACAGTTGCTTGGCAACGGATGTTGGATTCTTGACCCCATCGTAACCATATGGTTTGCCAAAACAGTCTGATAGAATAAATACGAGCCCGAAAAGAAAAATAAATACGTATTGTGTTCGATTTTTCCGACTAAAACACGTCAAGATTGTGCCCCAGCCTGGCTGCAAGCCAGCGAGTGAAACAGGCAAAAGCTAAAAAAAATAATCCAGTAATAAAGAATGTCACTCGAAAATATCAAAAGAAAACTTAAATACATAATTATTTTTTGTTTTATTTAAAATGCTGTAGCTTTCGTTTAAACATGCGTGTTGTAGGATTATGAAAATTTCGTTGTCATTGTGTGCAAGCCAGTTATTGCAACTTAATTATTTTAAGACGAATTAAAATATTACATTCTAAATTACATTGGCTAACATTCCTAGTATTTAAATGAAATGTGATATACTTTTCCGGTGTTTTTTTTTCTTTGTTTTGTTTTGTTTTTTTTCTCTGGCTTTATTTCCGTTCACCCAAATACCAAAGGATTATTTAGAAAATAAATTAGCTAAACTGGACACATCGATATAACTTGTGCCCACCTCTGCTGAAATAAATCGTGAGAATTTTTTTCCTTTTATCACTACAGGTCAGTCTCGATCTAGAAAACCTATAAACCAAAGATTTAGAATCGGGATTTAGGAATATTTTATGCTATGTGTGATTTATTTCCTTTGAAGGTGATACAATTTCTTACAGTTTGAATGAACATGTTGACATTCACCGATTTTCAGTGGGTGGCATTTGCGGTGGTTTGTATCTGTGAATGAAATAATGACTACTGTGTTGAGAGTTTCTAAGGTGATAGCAGAGAAATGACGTCACGTCAGGAAAATATGACCTTAATGAGTAGATGTGAACGTATTCGGAATGCAGAATGATTCAGTCTGAGAGGCAGCATGCGATGTGACGCTTGTAGAAACTGAGTGAACACAGAGATAATCTGAGCCGAGCCAGTGGTTGTAGTGTGTTGATTAATAAATCATTAATAGTCAGCTGCAGGGTTCTTATGTTGGGATGTGGTCTGTAATGAATGGTGTGTTCAACAGCAGCACTGTCCTAGTTATGTGAACAGCATGGAAATGTGTTGAGTGGCATTTAATATTAATGTATATATATATTTAAAGGATCTGCAACTGGTTGTGATTATGGCTGATATTTTTTTGTAGCCTTGAAAATGAAACATAATATTTGGCATGTGGATTTGGCAATGTTATATAACTTAAGGCGCTATCAGAGATAGTCAGTGTGAGGTCACGCATTCGCAGTGAGTTTAAGAGATTTAGGAGTGGGTTTTACATGCGTAGGCGGTAGTGAGGCAAAACTTGCCTTTCTCCGAATAGCAAAGTAATACTGGTATTGTTGAAAGAAACGAAATTATAATTCGCATAAGGAATGTCGTGTGGGAGATATTTTTCGATGTACTTGGTGCACGCCGAATGTCAGTGTCTGTACGGAATGATGTATGCATGCAATGAAACATAGGCGTCTGAATATTAATGTTATCGATATCAGATTATTCAAATAAACACAAGAAGACTTGTATTTATTCGCGAACTCTCATGTTTACCATATTGACGGAATATGGACCGGATAGGTCCGTCTAACAAGAATTATACCATCCTAAATATAATAATTCTGATAAACCAATAGCCATGCTTGGTGAAAAACATGGTCGAATGGCTTTCTCATTTGAAAGACATCAGAGTTGTTCTCAGAGTATATGCCTGCACGATCCCCGTCGTGGGATTAATAACATTGGAGGCCAAGTATGTATTATGTTTGGCTCTACAGCTCTAGTAGAATTGTGTGGTTAATGAAAATAGATAAACACAGGAGCGGAAGAATGCGATAGAAATTGTGTAGTAAGACTATTATATTTAATTTGGTTACTTTAATTAGAAAATTTTGAGACTGGCATAGACTACGAGGAGTAAGAAAGATTAGAATATTTTATAATGATTCTAGCTTTCTCTTAAATACATAATTGAAGAGTAGAGAATAAGAGGAAGTGGTATTATTTTGGCTGAGATAATTTTGGGACGGGGCTGAGTAGAAGAGTTCCTGCCACTTAGTAAAGGGTGAAACGAACAAAACATTTGTGAAGTATTGGTATGTAAATGACTGTGAGTAATAGGAAAAGAAACTTCAGTTTGTAGATTTACTGATTTCTATTTACAAAATTATAAGAAGTGAGTGTTCGGAAAAATTCAGTAGCTTTTTTGTTGTTAATACGTACCAAATGAGCAAATGTATGATTTGAGATTAAGATAGGGAATGACAGAGATAAGGGAAGGAGCAGAAAGAAAAGAGTAAACGATCCCCAATATGTTTCTTTCATCTTCATTTGATCAGTTAGATATTGTACCCACATTTACAAATCATACAATACCAGCGAAAATCGCGAGTTACAAACCACAATATTACAGCTGCGCATTGATTGTACAAAAACATTTAAACGAATGAATAAAATGCTAGAATGAAGTTGATTTGATATATCTGAACATAGGTATACACCATCGAATTCACTCTGGTATTTTTGTGATGGTTACCTTACTCTTTTACTCTTTTACTTGTTTCAGTCATTTGACTGCGGCCATGCTGGAGCACTGCCTTTAGTCGATCAAATCGACCTGAGGACTTATTCCTTTGGAAGCCTAGTACTTATTCTATCGGTCTCTTTTGCCGAACCGCTAAGTTACGGGGACGTAAACACACTAGCATCGGTTGTCAAGCGATGTTGGGGGAACAAACACAGACATATACACACACATACATACACACACACATATATATATATATATATATATATATATATATATATATATATATATATATATATATATATATATATATATATACATATATACGACAGGCTTCTTTCAGTTTTCGTCTACCAAATCCACTCACAACGCTTTGGTCGGCCCGAGGCTATAGAAGAAGACACTTGCCCAAGGTACCACGCAGTGGGACTGAACCCAGAACCATGTGGTTGGTAAACAAGCTATTTTGCACACAGCCACTCCTGCGCTACCTTATCTATAATTATTTGAAAAATAAGTCTTCTGCCTGCATTTTCATGATGCGATTTCAAAAATACTTGGCTGGAATTGAAATTAAATTGAGCGATGATATAGAAACTTCATGAATGCTAATGAAATAACATACGTTATAGATAGTGACTCTCACTTGAAATTATGAGTTAAGCCCGGCTATGGACATTAAATATTTGTGGTTATTGAAAGTGAAGTCTACAGAATATTTGATGTTATAAACCTACTCGAAGTATGTGTTAAATAAGAGAAATATACCCTTGAATGGAAGAGTCTGGTGGGTATTTTTTAGCAATCCATTGGTGTTTGAGACATTTTCATTGTTGCTAATCGAAGAATAATCACTACGATCAGTTGCATTGATATCTTTGTTGGAAAGGACATCGATTCCATAGCGATTGGCTATTAGTAAAATGAAACATGCCAATAGAATATTTTGTTGATTTTGTTATTTTCCACGTTGTTATTGTTAATTGGCTCGAAGCCAATGCTAATAGAGCGGGCAAAGGATAACGTATTATGGATGTCAAACACTTGGGTTGCCTTCCGAGTTGTGTAGGGTTATGTTCTTTCTAGTAACACCAGTGCCATAATTGAGGCACTCTGTGTGGTTACTTTTACGGTCTTATGCAAGACGTTTCTGTTTCAGCAAGTTTACGCTTTTGATGCGAGATTATTGTTTCTTCACAATTTACTACACGAAAGTTATTAGTAAAAATAGTTGTACCTACTTCATATTGATAAAAGAGCAAGTGAACACCACACACACACATACACACATGCACGCACATACGCACTCACACACGTCCATAATATTTCCTCGTAAAGCATATACTTACATAATCATGTGTGTATGTATATGATATATAATACCTATCGAGCGCTATCTCTCTCACTTTAAATATATGTATGTGTCTATGAGTGTAAAAATTTTGTGCAATAATAACCAAGACAGGAAAAGAAAATAGGTTCTCCCATGGGATTCGAGAATCATAAATATTGCTATCCTGGCTATAATCGGGAAAGAAGTCGCCCGGAAGAGATAGATACACACCATTCGAGTCTCGAGGGAATATTTGTTCTGATTTTACGCCCTACATGAAAGTCTGTTAATGACCTATGTAAATTATATTTGAAATATTTACCGTTAATATGCACACCATTTATAGCTACAGGAATACTACGAAGATTTCAACCAAAACAAGAAGGAATGGATCCGCCAGAGCAAGGAGATAGATTAAGAAATTAACAAGGTTGTCAGATTAATAGCCAGCTTAAAATTCAAAGAATTATTTTGATAAACAAAGCCTTTTTGTCATATTAAATCGTATGTGTTTGTTTGTTGTGTGTGTGTGTGTGTGTGTGTGTGTGTGTGTGTGTGTGTGTGTGTGTGTGTGTGTGTGTGTGTGTGTGTGTGTGTGTGTGTGTGTGTGTGTGTGTTTTGGAACACTAATTACAAATCACATTCATATTTTGCCTACTTCTCACTCTTGCTATACTTCAGTCGTATTTTCATTCTTTAAAGGAAATCTCGAAGCTTTCTGATGTTTATATTCTCAGTTTTCTATGGAATACAATCTTTACAACGTTTGAGAAAGGAACGCTGAACAAGTTCACTCTGAATTCGGAAGGAACGCACCACTGACGAACCCCATATAAGCCATACACCCCAGTATGTGTTCTTTTCTGCAAGGGCATTAGAGCTAAATCCCATATACTACAACTCAGGCCCAAAAGAAAAACACGCAAATGAGTTTAAAATAAACACATTACAAAGAAAATCCCATCACGATTGTTCATACATTTCTTACAACCACTTTCATAATTGTGAGACCAAAATAACAACATCAAGAGCAACAGGCACCGAGTGCTTAAAACCAATTTGGACAAGTAAAAATAAAAAGAAGAAAAAAAAAGAGAGATTTTTTTTTTCAGTTTAAGTTATGGGAGTACTAAATAGAAAACTGACGTCATCAACAACGGTTTTGTTGGCTATGATGTCCACTAATATCCTATAAGATCATTGAGGACCCCGTGAGCCTATATTCGCTCAATCTGAAAATATTCATAGTTTGAAAGATGAAGGATGACGTGAAGATGATATGAATCTCTGTTGGATCTGCAGTCATCGTTAGATATTATTAGGGAATCTAGATGAAATGGAAACGAAAGTTATTTATAGAGTTGCTTAGTTTAAGAAATATCAACAGCGTGTGATTTGAAATA
The DNA here is from genome assembly GCF_046866305.1 of Octopus bimaculoides. Classification (NCBI taxonomy): domain Eukaryota; kingdom Metazoa; phylum Mollusca; class Cephalopoda; order Octopoda; family Octopodidae; genus Octopus; species Octopus bimaculoides. The sequence goes on along the minus strand of NC_142932.1, from coordinate 118,134,428 downwards.
TATCACTGCCTTCTGTGCGTCAAGTTTCATGTTTGAAATATTCTGAGCATTTAGGGAACAGAACGTTTTCCTTTTTTATATCGAGAAAGTAATGAATTTGTTTTCCATTTCATGTTATTCAAATGGGGACGTTCTAGATCTTTAATAAAAAATCAACACGAGTAAAGTTTTGGCGTGTATTATTATGCATGTTTGTGTATCTTTATGTGCTACCTCAAGTATGCATTCCACTTTTCTAAAGTCTTCATCAAACTTTTGCTTCCAATTCTTGACATTGTTAATACTTTATAAAAACGCTAGTTGGCATGAGAATAGCGGAAGCAACCACTAATTTGATAGAAATTATGCTAAATAATTCATATAAATAAAATCCTGCTTGTGAAATTAACGTGCAAGTGGCTGAGCACTCCACGGATACGAGTACCTTTAACGTAGTTGTGGAGATTCAGCGTGACACAGAGTGTGACAAGTCTGGCCCTTTGAAATACAGGTACAATAGAAACAGGAAGAAAGGGTGAGAGAAAGTTGTGAAAAAGTACAGCACGGTTCACCACCATCCCTTGCCGGAGCTTCGTGAAGCTTTAGGTGCTTTCGCTCAATAAACACTCACAACACCCGGTCTGGGAATCGAAACCGCGATCCTACGACTCCAAGTTCGCTGCACTAACCACTGGGATAATGCGCCTCCACACATAAACAAATAATATATGCTTTTTCTT
>NC_142932.1:118118709-118131209 GCF_046866305.1 Octopus bimaculoides | reverse complement strand
CTGTGCCTATAGTAGAAAGGATTATTAAAACGGGGCTCCGAACTTTCCGAATGTCTTATAGGTTTATTAAAAGATTTGATTAGGTTCTTTTCACTATGGTGGGGGTTTTTTTGTAGAATCGTTAAGATGCCGGAAGAATGAATTGTCGTAATTATTTCAACTCTTTGAAATATTATGTCAACGCCTGTAACAACATTGTAGGTTAGCATGAGCGATCATGCTTTTCAATTAGAATACATCCTTGGAGAGGAGAGGAAAACGTTCATGGACGGGCATCTGCTTGCTTTCGACAAAACCAACATACCCGAAACTGCAATAGAAAGACCTCTACATGTGCAGGTGCCGAAGCATCTTTAAGCCATATGCGTGTGTGTGTGTGTGTGTGTGTGTGCGTGCGTGCGTAAGGTTGTGCACGTGTGCGTATAAGAAGACTGTTTTTCTTCACGATGTACAGGAGAATTTTGAGCAAGAACAGCTAAAATTATTTATGAAAACATTCCTTTGTAAAAAAAAAAAATTCATTTCAATGTGCTGATCTAGTATTTCACTATACACACATTCACACATTTAGACATGCGTGTGTAATGTATATAGGAAGGGATGTTAAAATGTTCCTGGTTTAAAGGTGTCGCGAAGGGCCTGATTCGAGCCCCAACATTCAGGGTTTTTTAACGTGGCTTAGAACTATATAACCGTTATAATGAAGGTATAAATCTGAGGGGGGCAATATGTTGAATAAGATCATAATTAACAGATCCTCCTCAATTTTATTTTACCCAAAGCCATCTCCTGGTTTATCAGTATATAATAGATCGCTAGCCACTTCACATTCTTTATTTTCTCTCCCTGTTTCTTTCTGTGTTCGTTTCTGTGGAAGAGCGTAGGCTCAAAACGTTAAAGACTTTTTCATTTCCCGTGCGTTAAATTGATACATCGGTTTGTTGCCTACACCACTTGTCTTCATCTTTTGTCTTTGTCTGTGAATCCTCCCTATATATATATATATATATATATATATATATATATATATATATATATATATATATATATATATATATATATATGTATATACATATATGTATATATATATATATATATATATATATATATATATATATATATATATATATATATATATATATATATATATATATATATATATAGAGAGAGAGAGAGAGAGAGAGAGAGAGAGAGAGACAGAGAGAGGGGGCAGAGAGAAGGGGAGAGAGAGACAGAGAGACAGACAGAGAGACAGACAGAGAGACAGAGAGAGAGAGAGACAGAGAGAGACAGAGAGAGAGAGAGAGCGAGAGAGAGAGAGACAGAGAGAGATAGAGAGAGAGAGAGAGAGAGAGAGAGAGAGAGAGAGAGAGAGAGAGAGAGAGAGAGAGAGAGAGAGAGAAAGATGAGAGAGAGATTTCGTACCTGAAATCCATGCCTTATGTTTACCAATATTAGCGTGATGTTGTTCAAATCAAAGTGGTTCAATTACTATCCATTATGATATTTTGCACCAAGGTACCTTCATTAATGTTCAAAAATGATCGGGTGTGAAACGTTAAATTATTTGTAACATTTAAAACGCTATCTTTACAAAAAGATTTAATAGTATCCTTGCACTTTTCTGCGCTGTGTGTAGGTCCGTATTTAAGAAAAAAAGATAACTGTTGTAAGTGATGGATCATCTTTGATTTCGAGCAGTTATAGGATTAATTTTGAATGTAGTTGAATAACATGATTCAACACTAGATCCATCACCAACGCAGTTATAACATCTTAAAATCAACGCATATTTCATGGTTTATGAATTTCATTAAAATTTTACTTCTTGATCTCGGTCGTACGCCTATTCCGTTGCCCGGTTGAACACCCCCATCCGTAGCACAGAAATTCCCTACTCTACTGTTTGCATTCGGGGAAGCCCTCTGGTCTAAATATTTCTCCTTTCTTGTGAATGTCTCGGAGAAAAAAATTTGTCTTGCTGTACTTCTTCCTCTGATTAAACCGTTACATATAAATAACAAGGGCATCTTAGATACAGAAGTGTTTATCTTCTGTTGGTTTCTTTGAATATCAACTGATTCATATATTTTATAATTGACTCTCTTTAATATTATTAATGGTGGAAATTGTTCAAGTTGTTCCAGGATATTTCTAAAGCTGTTCTCTATTTTAAAATTTTATCGATTCAGATAAATGAATGATAAACGCTACACCATCTGTCACGTGTGAGTATCATTTCAATTAAATAATCATTGAAACCTATCGGTATTGCAAAAATAAGAAAAGAAAGCAACATTTATCTTTCGTTTTATTTTTTGGTTGAGTGGCGACAAAGCTTTCCAACGTTAATTCTATTTGACATAAATATAAAATGACTGAGTAAATTAAATATAGGGTGATTGCTCATAGGTCAAGAGTTTAAAATTGCTCTTACCACAAACTTATTCCGATTAATCTTGAGTTTTCTGAAGTATTTCGACGGAAAATGACAAGCATGACACCTAAGTCACATAGACATCTAAGACGGAGAAAGACGAGTATGACAACTAAGTTGCATAGACCTCAAAGACTGACACCCGTTGTAGCTGGTTTGGAATCCTACTACCAGGGTAATGATAGGCCTGCTGTGTAACCATCAAACTGAGCCCCGAAAATCGCCAAAGGTTTCATAAGATCATTGTGATACTAGTATTCCCTAGTCTCAGTCACAATGCCAGTGTAAGGAAAAACTCTACATAAACATGTAGTGATATGATTACTTTAAAATCATAACTTACAAGCTTTTGATGTATCTTTTAAAAAAAAAAATATTTATCTATTATTTATCCACGAAAACGGTTATCGTCATTTTCAGAATATTAATTCATCATTGCCATATAACGCACACTAAAACTTAAAAAATAAATAAAAACACAGAGATTGTCTATTTGTTACTCTGTTTCTGTTTTCTAGTCGAATATTTTTTCCTGTTTTAAGAACTAAATAGTGAATTTGTTTGAACTATGAAATAGTTTGCGGAATTGTAATCCAAACCCTTAAACATATAACCAGCCATATTTTTTGTTATATCTTGCTTTCAATAATTTATTTTGGTGGGTGGAGTGTATCAAACGTAGTCCTCTTATACTAAAGCCACATTTTAAAACTTTTCGATTAAGGACTCTGACAATTATGCTGTCTCCCCACATATGCTGATATTTAAGTATTCCTGCACTTGAGTTTAAAAGACAGCACATTTTAAGATACATTTTTGCGTTGGATATATCTTAGGTCATCAAGTTTAAATGCTAAACGCATTGACCCAGAATTTGTTCCTTCCGGGTTCGTTGAAATTTTACACCAGTTATTTAATATTTGGATAATAGGTGAAACGAAAGAATTTTACGAATATGAATGTTGCCCATCCCATCGCCGAAGAAATGAAGGATACGATGTATGTCAGAACAGTCTTCACATTAAACATTGTTAGTATAACAGAATAACTTTTTTGTTTACTCTAAGCTAATACACAAGGCGTCGTTGGCACAGCTTGTTATTCGTTATAGCTTTGAATATTCATTTAAATTACCTCTGTCATAAAACAGTAATTTCACATTTTGCCACAAGGCCAGCAATTGCAGAGGAGAGTGTAAATCGATTACATCGATCCCGAACTTAACTGGTACTTTATTCTATCGACCTCAGAAGGCGGAAAGGCAAAATCGACCCTGAAATCCGTTGTAGAATATTAGAATTTGTGATGAGTAGGCCTTTTTGCTGAAGGTTTTCGTACATTCTTTCTTATAACTTAGGTTCCAACGATGACTAAAATATTCCAGCAAACATCCATTGGAATCTTCTATCAATAAGTAAAACATACACTGATTGTTATGTAAACAGGCGTGGCTGTGTGATAAGAAGCTTGCTTACCAACTACACGGTTCCGCGTTCAGTCCCCACTGCATGGCAACTTGTGCAAGCGTTTCCTGGTATAGCCTCGGGCCGAGCAAAACTTGTGATTGGATTTGGTAGACGGAAACTAAAAAAAGCCCGCTGTATATATATATATATATATATATATATATATATATATATATATATATATATATATATACATGTGGATGCTTGTGGATATGGTTGTGTTTGAGTGTGTGTGTTTGTGTGTATGTATATTTATCTATGTGTGCGTGTCTTTCTCTCCGTGTTTGCATCCCCGTAACTTAGCACTTCGATAAAAGAGACCTATACAATAAGAATCACGCTTATAAAAATAAGTAGTGGGTCGACGAATTCCACTAAAATCTCAGTGCGGTGCTCCAGCATGGCTGCAGTGTAATGACTGTAACAAGTAGAATGTAAAAGGTACTAAAAAAGATCCAAATGATAAACATAGAGACCACCTTTCCTCTGTGGGATGAAGTTAAAATAATAGACAGAGAACACCACTGTGAGAGCTGGCGCCACCTCTTCTGTGAATGGCAGAAGATCCTCGTGCCGGAAGATCGTGTCAGTTCCCGTGTGTTACGCCTAGAGGAGAGACGTGTAATGTGCACTCGTCGGAGTTTTGTTTTCAGGCAAGATGACCAAACGCATTGAGCAGGAAACCATAAAGTGATGTCTCATCACCAGTGATGATGGTCTTTTTGAAATCTAAGTCGTGGTATGCTCAGTCCAACACGTCCTAAGCAATTTCCATAAGGAGATGCTTTCTTTTCTCAACCTGCACCGATTGGGACGAAGTTCGTCTCACTCTTCTCTTGCACGAACCCACCGTTAAACTGGAATGCACTGATCCTGTGCTTATTCCTATCTTATTGGATTGGTACATAACGGTCATCGATGACTATTCGTTTAAACTTAACAATCGGCTCCTCGTTTAAGTTTGCGGATGGCCTGCCACGGTGTGACTTGTTCTCCACTGAGATGCGGTCATATTCGAAGCAGTTTAATCACACTTTGGTCTGAGTTTTCCCCATGACATCGTTGCCAAAGACCTGTTGAATCTTCTTACTGTTTTGAACTTGAGAATCACCAAACTCTTGGTAAAACATAATGCAATATCTGTGCGAGATGCGTTCTGTAGAAATGAAAATATAACGAGCGCCAACTAGTGTAGGCGTAACAGCTGGCAACCGACGCTGCCTGCCGGCGCGAAAGATTTTACACGTGCGCAGGGAAGGTGGTGTCACCTCCCACCTAAAGGTTTTTACCCATGCGGCATTAGTTTTGTTGGATAGAAATAAACCTGGCAGAAACGTTAACACGCCGGGCGAAATGCTTATCGGTATTACGTCTGTCTTTACGTTCTGAGTTCAAATTCCGCCGAGGTTGACTTTGCCTTTCATCCTTTCGGGGTCGATAAATTAAGTACCAGTTACGCACTGGGGTCTATGTAATCGACTTAATCCCTTTGTCTGTCCTCAGCAAAAAATATATAAAAAAATTAAATCTAAAGTCTGTATTCAATCAAGCTTCTTTAATGATAGAACGTAGTAAAAATAATTCTGCTAAATTATTGGAAATTTATCTCAGCAAAGTCCAATTACAAAAGAAATATACATACTGATGAACCACAATTTTAAATTAGTAAACCAACTTCGACGACAGAAGGAAAGAATGTGGAGCCACTGAGGGATTTGTTTCACCATCATTAGTTATAGAAAAAGAGCTGTACATATGATGTTCGGTGGAAAAGCTCATAACCTCATGGAGTATGAGCAAATGAGATTTGTTTTTTTAACATAGTCAGCCTTGTAGTCCACACACTTCTTCCGTCGGTGTTTCAGTGCTTCGATCCTATTGGTGAAGACGATTTCATCAACAGTCATGTGACGTCATCATCACTGCAATACCGGTCCCCAGCCAAGTATTTGTTCATTTTGGGGCCAGATGATAGTCAAATGAGATCAAATTAGGAGAATAGTGTGGGTGAACAATTAGCCCAAAACCACAATCACGCACAGCAGCCAATGAAACCAAGATCGTGTGTGCTGAAGCATTGGTCCTCATGAAACAAGACAGCTTTCGTCAGTTTTCCATATCGTTTCATCTTGATAGTCTTTCTTAGGTGCCTCAGTAAGCTGGCATAATAATCTCCATTGATTGCGTGATATTGAAGATAGTCAATAAGCGCTACGCCTTTTGCATCTCACAAAAACTGAAGCCATCACCTTTTCTGCAGATGAAACAAGCTTGGCCTTCTTTCAAGCAAATGAAGAGGGATTTTTCTACTGCATGGATTGTATCTTCGTCTCTGGATAAAAGTGATGAAAACAAAACCGATAATGTCTTAGGAAACTTTCAAGGAAACCAGCTGGATCTGTGTCAGAGGCTGTCAGATGTTTTCGTGGTGGGAACTGACTAGTACGCTTTTGGTCAGATGTCAGAAGACGTGGAACCTACCGATTAGAAGCCTTCGTCATGCTATGTTCGTTGTGCAGAATATTCTCAATTCTGTCACGAGATATGCTAATAGTATTGGCTATTAAATATATAGTTAATCTCTTGCAATCCATTAACTTGTGCTGAACAAAATCAATTCTTTCCTCGCCATTTGCATTTGGAGTACCTCCAGATTATGCGTCACCTTCAAGACTCTCCCACCTTTCCTAAATTCAGCTGCCCACTTTTTCACTGTTGATTAAGCTGGAACCGCATTCTCTAATGAAGCAACCATGTCAATATGAATGTCCTTGGGTGCTAAACCCCTTTTCTTCAGGTACTTTTTTTTCCATTTTCAAAAGAAGTCGCTACTAGTTACATTTTAATACTTCTTCGAATAGCGAGATGTCAGTTTACCTGGAAAGAAATAATGTAGCCATCAATATGAAGGGGTGAAATTAATGCAAGTAACATTTCAAAGCTCTAGCGTCAGTCCTTCGTAGTTAGCTTATGAAAATGTACGCCCACCCTCGTATTGGTTTCAAATTTTGACACCATGCCAGCAATTTAGAGCGAGAGTTAAGTCGATAACATCGAGCTCAGTGCACAAATGTTACTTATTTTATCGATCCCGAAAACATGGAATGCAAAGTCGATACCAGCTACACTTGAACTATGAACAGCTGTATAGTTTAAAAGAATAAATACACTATTGATGTAAAAACTATAGACGTGAGGCAAACATTCCGGACAATACCCCACATTGCATCACTATTTTCTGAAATAGTTCCAAGGAAATGTATTTGAAGAAACACCCACTCAACAAAGAGATTTTTCAAATGCTCGGTCATCAAATTTTGATTCCTCCACGAAAAATAGATATGTGATATTCTTAAGAAACTTCATATGTCTGACACAAAGACGATGCACAAATGCAACAAAAATTAACTAAGTGATACCAGATAGCACATCATAAGCTAGGCTTTATTTTTCGTGATAAAAAAATGTCAACAATGTACTAATAATTGTTATCGCTTTACCAAACGACTATGTTGTCAGGGCGATACGAGCTGCAATAACTAAGGAATAGCTGTTAATTAAAAAAAAAAAGACTTTGTGACATTTAAATAATATATCAATCTCACGTATTTATAATAGGTTCGACTGAAATGATACACTCCTCGGTAAGGTCATTGAGAGGTTACCCCTTAATTTCGAAAGAGGCACGTTACTAAAGCTGAGAAACTGTAAAGATCTTCAAGATTCTTAGCACATTTGTTAAACTTCAAAACATTCATGCATATTTTACATGACGCAGTCAATGGATTTATTTAAAAAAAGAACCAGTTCTTGGAAACAAGATAACTACCGCTACCGCCACCATCACCACCACCATCACTACCACCACTACCGCCACAAATACTATTAAACGCAATATGAAATATATTCGTTTGACGAAAGGATACCTTACAAAATCATGGTGCAAGACAAATAATATGCGTTTGACATCACGAAAACAAAAATATATATCGGGCAACAATAGAAAATATAGGAGTTTACAAATATACAATTTTCGTTAACGAAGCCGACCGCCTGATGAGAAATAGAATACGATAGATGCCCTTCAATAACCTTTTTATTTCAGCGATGAATCTGTAAAACATTACTAATGAAAATTCAGATCTATTAAGCTATTTCATTGTCTTCTGGCTTATCTATTTTGCACCAAATGTAATGGAGTGCAGTAATTTCCTTTTTTAAGTTGTTTCTCCTTTCCAGAAGGTAGCTGCAAAGTTGAATGTTTCACCGATGAAGAACGACGCTTCGTATAGTTTTATCCATCATCTGTTCTAATTGTCAACCCAGAAGTAAGATTAAAATTCGCTCACAGTCTTTGTTAATTCCTTATACAACCTTAATGCATAATTTCCATCATCTGCATTGACCACTTGATGCAACGCTTTGAGAGCCAAGACAATGTAAGATACCGAAGTCCAACATCAGTCTAATCTTGAACGGCAATTTGAGTACGGTCAAAATGCAAAAACGCACTACTACACATCATCTTTCATCTATCATATATGTAAACATGTGGTAGACCTATCTGATCTTCAGTCGCAGCGGATAAACCCAATAGAGACGGCTTAAAAAGCAAAATGAGTATGTGTTCTAAAGAAGATGATCTGATGGTTATATAGTGATGATGAATTAGTATGACACTAAGAAATCGAATTATGCATTGCCCTCTAACACACGAGCATTGCCTTCTTTCAACCATTGAGTTTGGTCACTATAATGATTAGTGTTCTTAGTTTTTGTATTATCCAAATGTAAGTTCAGAGCTCAAATACCCCCCCCCCCTCAATTATCATAACAAGGGCGACAGCGAATCGTATTACAACGCCACAAAGGACAGTATCGTCTCTCTAGATGCAGAGTGTTTTCAGTTAAATCTGCCAGCAATCGCACTGATCTTGACCAACGTAATCAAGAATTAAATTTCCGCTAAACGGAGAATTTAAACGTGAAATTATCAAGGTTTGTTTAAGGAAGCAAAAGTACCAGAATATTCTGCTTCTTTTCAGTTTCGTTAGATATACATGAAATAGAACAAATGAATAGGGTAAATGCTATATCTATGACGATTTCTCAGTGATGCAGTCACCAAAAATGATGGTTATCGAGTGACTTAAATTGAGATATGTTTCATACAGGAATTAATACGATAGAAGATATGCTTGTAGATGTATGGTTTAGGAGTATGGTTGAAGAATCTGGTGTATTTATCATATGGCTGAGCGAAACAGATAGTGAATCACATTAGCTTTCGGGCTTTTTTGACGATAACCAGCTGAGATTGTCTGATGATAGAAGTAGTCGAAATAAGTGCAAATGTTAGAGATAAAACCGAAGTTTCAGTAAGATCATATCACGTTCATCGGAGAAAATAGATAAAGATTATTAGTTTACTTGCTTTCGAGAGAGGAACCGTATATGTTGCTGGTGATTTCTTCAAGGTGATGTGTAAACCTAGGTTGAAAAGGAAGTGTGCATGTAACAGGACAAACGAGAAATGGTCTAGCGTGTTTAATCTGTCGGTGAAGCATGGACATACGAATATCCTACCACGAGTCTATGAATGATTGAGATGGAGACAACTCCACTTAAGTTACCCATAAGCCAATGGTGTTCACGTGAGTGATGTAAAGTATCACATTTAAAAGAATAAATAAAGAGTAGAATGATATACCAAGTCGTTTAATATGAATCATTTTTACCGGAGCGTCCATGATATTCTATACAATAGCATATCCAACAAGAAATAGTGCCAAAATTTAACCTTAATATCTCCAAATTAAAAGGACACTAGATCGAACTTTTCAACCATGTCGTCCTTGGGGTCCAAACAACAGAAGCTATAATGAAAATTATACATTAACCAAACTGTTTTGTCCTCGAATGAGGGCATTTCCAACCCACGCTCAACTTGCGTACAGCTTTCTTTATTTTCCACTTTACTACCATTTGTAATACCAACATCATCATTTTATTATCATTGCCTTTGTTATCAAGTCTTCACTGACACTATAAGTAGATCTCCAATTACGAGGACAGCCGGTGCAAAGCATGTGACTGGCATATGGAGGGCGTGGATGTCCCACCATACATTACAGGTCCCCAACAACACCCCACCCTTAATTCACGCGCCTCTTACTCACTTCTGCTGCCTACATAGTCGAGGTTGGTGTGAATACTTGGCCTCTGAATATTGCTTAATATTAAACAAACCAGCTGATTATTGAGATATTGCTACGGCTGCTGCTACTACGGCTGCTGCTGCCGCTTTTGCATGCTCATCAGCAATGAAGATGAAGCGGATATTGGTGACGATGATGGCGATGATGACGATGATGATGATGATGATCATCATAACCATCATCGTCATGACGACGATGATAATGAAGATGATGATGACGACGATGATGATGGTGATTATGATGATGATGATGATGATGATGATGACGACGACGACAATGATGATGATGATGATGATTTGATGAAGATGATGATGATAAAGATGATGATGATGGTGATTATGATGATGAGGAGGCGGAGCAAGAGGGGGAGGAGGAAAAAGGAGGAGGAGGTGGAGGAGGTGGAGGAGGTGGAGGATGTGGAGGACGAGGGGGACGACGACGACGACGACGACGACGAGGACGACGACGACGACGACGACGATGATGAAGTTGATGATGACTGTGATGCTGATGGTGATGATGATGATGTTGATGATGATGATGATGATGATGATGATGTCAGGGATAACTTTTTCAAACAATAAACCGCTGAAAAGAAGTGAGTAGATGCATACAGGCATTTAAACACAGCGGTTTTTCGATGCAAATAATATAGAAATTCTTATAGTATGATAAATATTGAATAATAATATGGATTATCATTATAATAAACATCCCACAAATGAGAGGCCCTAAGACACACTGGGCATTACATAAAGATATAAGCGGCGGTATTTCGTCCTTGTTATTATGTAGCCTGAAGAAGGTGTCGAGCTGCCGGAATCATTAATGCGCCTGACAAAATGCTGATCGGCATTTCGTCTTTTCGTTTGGAGCTCAAATTCCGTCGAGGTCGATTTTAACTTTCAACCTTTTGTAGTCAATAAAACAATTGCCAGTTGAACACTGGGATCGAATTAATCGACTTGGTCCAACTCCTATATTGCTGGCATCGTGCTAAAATTTTAAACAAATATAACGTTCATTATTTACATTATTTACATTTGACGGATATTTGCCCTCATCTCGTTTTCTGTCAACACAACGTTTCCGCTGATATACCGTCCAGCCTTCATCAGGTGTTTGGGGGAAACTTCGAACCTGGGTTCTCATTTCTAAGGTATTTTTCGAAGTTATTATTATTATTCAGGTCACTGTCTGGAATCGAACTACGGGCATATGGCGTATAGTTAAGGGCGCGGGACACTAAACCCAAGATTCCTAGTTCGATTCTAGCCAATCTAGAACTCTATATTTTACACCGGGGCGAAGACATGTTACGATACAAGTAGAGAAATTTGAAAAGAAAATAAGAAACCGGTTATTTCTCCAAAAACAATATTTCTATACTCAAAATTTTATAACGATTTTCTACCATAACGATTTAAATATATACTTTAACAATATAACACAAGCCTTCTGTAGTTTTTCACTCTTGTTTATCTTTAATACATCCAACCTCGTCCAAGCAGATCATACATCATTTTCATCTGCTAATTAATCCGAGATGGTATGTCATAAGCATCTGTATATTGTGTTTTTTGTCATTTTAGTTAATAAAAAAAAAACAAATTAATTCAATGGAATACACTGTCTGCAAGTCGATGGATACCGCATATTCTCCTCCATTTTCTTATTGCTATATATATATATATATATATATATATATATATATAATACGGACATACACACATACAGACAAGATAAATCAATAGAAAATTAACCAAGGAACAGCTGGCGAGCTAGCAGAAACGTTAGCACGCCGGGTGAAATACTTAGTGGTATTTCGTCTGTCTTTACGTTCTGAGTTCAAATTCCCCGAGGTCGACTTTGCCTTTCATCTTTTCGAGATCGATAACTTAAGTACTAGCTGCGTGCTGGGGTCGATCCAATCGACCGCCCCCCTCCCCCAAAATTTCGGTCCCTGTGCTTTGTGTAGAAAAGAATACATAAATATTAAACGTGAATTGACTTTCACTAAACTTTCATTTTTACGGTTCTTCATAGAATTCTTCTTCAATTCAGCATCTAACCACCAAGTATTCGACCCACTCATCCCCACTGATCGTCATATGGCATTTAAAGGAAATTGTGCTATTAATTAAATGTTGAAATGCCCTATATCAACTCGTAATTATTAACGCGTGTTTATATTCAAACCACACAGCAAAATAAAAAAATAAAACTTCTCATAAAAAAAATATATCAAACGAATTCACTCGAACTGTTGCCAGAAGTAGCTATGATACATCTCCATTATATTCCCTGCCGCTTTAGAATACATTTGTTTGAGTCATTAGACAGCGCGGATGTTTGGGTACCTCTTGGAGGAACTTTTAG
>NC_142932.1:118096209-118113709 GCF_046866305.1 Octopus bimaculoides | reverse complement strand
GACTCAAAGCAGAGACTGAAGGATTTTTAATTGCTGCACAAGACCAAAGCCTCCCCACCAGAAATTACCAAAAACACATAATGAAAAGAAATATAACAAGTAACTGTAGAATATGTGGAGATCGACAAGAAACAATAAATCATATTATCTCTGGCTGCCCAGTTCTGGCTAAGAAGGAATATATTCACAGACACGACAGAGCTGGGACCTATATACACTGGAAGCTATGCCAACATTATGGAATAGCAACAGAAAAAAGATGGTATAAACACACGCCAGAAAAGGTCACAGAAAACGAGAAAGCAACCATACTCTGGGATATGCCAATACACACAGATAGAGAAATTAAGGCAAATAGACCAGATATAGTTGTCAAAGATCATGAAGAAAAAAAATGCTTTCTAATTGATGTATCAATACCAGCAGATGACAACGTTTCTCTAAAAGAAATGGAAACACTTTCAAAATACAAAGACCTGGAAATAGAGATAACTCGAATGTGGAATCTAAAAACAGAAACAATTCCTATCATAGTAGGTGCCTTAGGTATAATAAAAAAAATATTCAGACAAATACATAACAAAAATAGCAGGACTTACAAATATATATAACATACAGAAAATTGCACTATTGGGTACTGCACACATTCTACGCAAAACACTTTCAATACAGTAAACATAAGAGCACCACAGCAAACCATGGCACATACCCAAGGCGCACAGAGCTGCGCTCGGTAGTGAAGTGAAAGCACGTTATAAAAATAAAACTACTGAATAATAATAATAATAATAATAATAATAATAATAATAATAATAATAATAATAATAATAATAATAATAATAATAATAATAATAATTATAATAATAATAAATTCTCGTATGCAGTACCAGGCAGTGGCTCTCATGGCTTCTGATCTTAACTGATTGGAAATGTTGTCATGTACATTGTTTTGTCTTGCTATAAATATATGGGATGCAGCAAATATATGTGTGTGTGAGTGTGTGTGTATGTGTGTGTGTGTGTGTGTGTGTGTGTGTGTATGTGTGTGTTTGTGTGTGTGTGTGTTGGTGTGTGTGCGTGTAATGTGTGTGCGTAGTTGTATTTGTACCAGTCTGGCAACAACCACTGCTTTGCAGCTAGTGTTGGTTTCTTTACTTCCACTTAACTTTAGAGACTCGGCAAAACGTTCTTAGAATAAGTAGATGGCTTAGAAAAAATGTGATGCTGAGTTCCATTTGTTCGTCTTAACTATTCACGGCGGTCTCTAAACATCCATCTATCTATCTATCTATCTATCTATCTATCTATCTATCTATCTATCTATCTATCTATCTATCTATCTGTCAATCTATCTTGTTCTCTATCTATAGTTCACCAAACTATAGTTCTGTCTCTGTCTCTCTATATATACGTGCATATATACATGTATTTTTCGAATTTCTGTAAATGTGCTTAGAATATTATATCAGTTGAATAAAGTTAAAACATGGTCTGGTTTTCACTTTTTTATTATGGTATTTATAAAATATATATTAGTTTTAAAACGTTGAAGTGTGTTAAGCATTAAAAATATTTCGTAATGTTCATAAAGTTTATAACAACGTGAAAACCAGAGCATGTTTTAACTTTATTCAACACACACACACAGACATATATATGTATGTATAGGTATGTATGTATGTATAGGTATGTATGTATGTATATATATATATATATATATATATATATATATATATATATATATATATATATATATATATATATATATATATATATATATGTTTATGTGTGTATGTGAATGTACATGTATATATATATATATATACATGTATGTATATATGTATATATATATATATATATATATATATATATATATATATATATATATATATATAAATAATATATAGTCAAATATGCATACGTAGATGTACATACTTACATATTTACGTATATACATATGCATAAGTGGAGACAGGTCGTTACAGAAACTAAACAACGTAAAATACGATAATATGAAATACGAAATACGAAATATGAATACATTGAATATGAATTTTTCTTGCGAACAGCGAAAGATCAAATGAAAGGCAAGCTACATAACGAACGACCCTTCATTAGTTGTCGGCTTTTTTTTAAAATCTGTATTTCGACCAATTCACAAGATACGTCTTCGATGAAACGGTTGCTCCGGCAAAGCAAATTAAATAAAATTTGGGATTCTGTGGATGGTCAAAATTGGTAACAAACACAGGAGAGTGAAAACCAACAGGAGGGAATGCTAAGCCTAAGCGAGGTGAGGTAGTGAACACGGCAAAGCAAGCTTGGAGAGGAGACGGACAATAATTCATCTGATTCGTCCAGCTGAATCAGAAGGAAAGAAAGAAACACGAGGTAGAGAAAGAAAGAAAGATGGCTGATGGTCACGTGGGAGCCACGAGAGAGCAAAAAAGGTAGAGTGAGGGAGAAAGAGTGAGGGAGAAAGAGTGAGGGAGAAAGAGTGACAGACATAGAATGGCGAAGGGGACAGGGAAAAATTAGAGAAAGATTAAGAGGGAGAAAACGAGAGGGGGAGAAGGGAAGATAAAAAGAATTAGAGAAAAGAAGAGGGAAAACGAAAGAGTAATAGAATATTTTATTCTATTATGCTATTACTCTTTCATTCTCCCACTTGATTGAACGACACGCATCCATTTCCATGTAATTTTTATCTATCTATCTATCTATCTATCTATCTATCTATCTATCTACATCTCTCTCTCTCTCTCTCTCTCTCTCGCTCTCTCTCTCTCTCTCTCTCTCTCTCTATATATATATATATATATATATATATATATAAGTGTGTGTGTAAATTAAACCAACAGTATATCTTCCCTTTAATTCCTAATCGTCATCTACATATTTGTCTGTGTTTTATCCTGACCATTATTTTTGTTTCCCTTAATTCATATTTCACCTGCCTCTCTCTCCTGCCCCTTCATTGGTAAACTTAAAAGTACATACGCCTGCATACACCTATGCTACTTCATACTGTAAGCACGCTCACCGCACACAATATACGTTCCTAAACTGAAAACGGGTTGTAGTCTCCACGATACTTCCCTATACTCTCTTGCTTCTTGAATGCATATATAGTTTTTTTTTCTCTCTTGTCCAAAAACATTTCCCAACCCTCGTCCCTCTTTATAATTTTTTTTCTAATACCGCTCCCCTTGATAAGTTCTGTGATTCAGTCAAAACAGCCCCATTGAATACTATCGGTCAAATGACCCTGCTTAAATTCCTCATTCCTCTCTCTCCCTTATGTATTTTACCCTTTTTTCCTTCTTTTTATCCTTATTTCCCTCTGCATTCATATTCTCCTCTCCTACCTTGCTCTCTACACATTTTGGTTGAATCTTCCATTTGTTAACATATTCCAACGTGCCGCAAGGTAAACCTTCATTTAATCAATATATCGTTGGCCTGAATACTAGCCTGCAGTATACACCTCGCTTGGATATTTACCACTCTCGAGGTTCCGCTCGTTATGAGACATATGTAGCCTGGATTTTATCTACTCCTTTCCTAAACTTTTCTCTGTGTGTATACATATACATACATACATATATATATACATATATATATATATATATATATATATATATATATATATATATATATACATATATATATATATATATATATATATATATATATATATATATATATATATATATATATATATATATATATATATATATATATATATATGTATGTATGTATGTATGTATGTATGTATATGGCGTGCTGGAACGCAAACAGCTGCAACGTGGAGGGTGTTTATAAGCCATTTAAGAAACACAAAGTCCGTTAGATTCACTTCAATATTTAAATTTAAGTTGCCAAAATATTTTCGTCGCTTTGAGACCGCGACCTGTTCACTGACAATATTCCGCGCTGCATCTATTTCCAGTCTTCAACATTCACACTAAGAGATGCAACACGGAATTTTGTTAGTGAACAGGTCGCGATCTCAAAGCGACGAAAATATTTTGGCAAATTAAATTTAAATGTTGAAGTGAGTCGAACGGTTTTTGGGTTTTTGTGTGTTTCTTAAATGGCTTATAAACACCTCCCACGCTACAAATATATTTATATATATATATATATATATATATATATATATATATATATATATATATATATATATATATATATATATATATATATATATATATATACACACATATATATATATATATATATATATATGTGTGTGTGTGTGTGTGTGTGTGTGTGTGTGTGTGTGTGTGTGTACACATACATACTCGCACACATAAATGAACGTATGTATTTGATTTGTTTCATCTGTTACTTTGCAGTACGACTTAATTTCCTTGTATCATGATTTTGGAGCGAAAATAGGATTACGTTACATAAGATCATTTTCTATGTTGAGATTGTGATAAACCCGGGAGCAGTAGTATTGACTTTCTCCATATATTTACAACAATCATATTTAGGAATATGCATTTTTGTGATTCGCATAAGGCAGGAATTTCTCCTGTTTGTTGTATAAGTGAGATTCTCTCCTGGGCAAACGTGACTCTAAGATAAAACCGACGTCTGCGTCAGACTTTCTTAAAGAAAAAGAAAAACAAGAAAAAACAACGATTTATAAAGTTTACAATACGACGATCGTTCGTACGAATATAATTCCTATATTTCGTGTGTTGGCACTACGAATCATACAAGAACACCCCTTTGTCATCGTTTGCATGCAGCTTCCATTCTCAGAGTCCTCACATCTGCCGTGAGATCAATATTAATTGTATGGAAACTGTGAAAAATCCAGTCAAATAAACATTAGTCAATGCGTTGTACTTTCTCCACCATTTTGCCTTTACCATGATCGGGTGCGATGAAATGCTTTGATCATTGGAAATACTGTTTACATCTAAGTCGGATCCCCATTCGCCAATATAATGATACTTAATTGCTTTCTATATCAATGTTTTAAACGTAATCAATGAGAATTCCTCTCCAGTATTTTCACCAATGGGTTATTTAGCTTTTTAACGTTAAGTGCGTGCTGTAATATTTATCCCATACATGATTTGGGGCGATTCTAGTATAGCTTTCTGACATCTTCCATTCGAATCTCATAAGCATTTAGTCATCCGTAATTAAAGTTTACAATTTTATAATTATAGCAATGATTATGAAATGTGATGTTTCCCTAACGGGATAATTATTAATTTTTAAATTGAAAGATAATTTTAACAAACAATTATGAACCCCGGGGCTTCAATGCAGAAATATTGCGTATAATTTTTACTGGAAAAAAATGTATATATACACACATACATACACACATACATATATATATATATACATATATAAATGTTTGTGTACAGAAGGTTAATTACTAGGTAAATCAAAAGTATTTCTCGGCATATACTACACATGAAATGCAGTGAGCGTAATTACCAAGCTAACAATCGCTTTTAATGTAAATCTTTCAAATAAACACACAGATTCATTTCTTGTCTATAGATATTCATTAAACCGTATGCATAAGATATACAAACACACACCTACACGCGCGCGCAAACATATAAATGCATATTTGCATATATGCACATGTATATATTTGTGTCTGCGTTTATATGCGTTTTACAGAGATAAGGATAGTTAGTGTGAGCCAGCACATTGTATACTTATGAATAAATTTGCATGGCAGTTATATAATATTGGTTTGGAATGTATTCTCGCACAAAGCCAACATTTTCGAGATAAGAATAAGTCAGTTATTACGAGCCCAGTGCTTTAATAGTACTTACTCTATCGACCGCAAAGTGATAAAGGACAATGGTGATCTCAGCAATATTTGGAATAAGAACGAAATACAAACGAAATGCCGCTAAGAATTTTCCTCGGCAATTAAGGATCCTACCGGTTCACCGCCTTAGGGTACCAAGATAGTTTTCGATTTTCTTCCAGCGTCTTTCTTTCCATTAGATTTTCCACTGTTTCTAAAGAGGAGCGTTGCTCGAAACGTTTAGCCATTTTTCGTTCCTTATCTGAGTGTTTGCTAATACTTTACATGTACCACATCCGTGAGTTGTTTTTTTGTATTTTGTCTTATTTTGGGGGGATTTACTTATATATATATATATATATATATATATATATATATATATAATATAATATAATATAGGATAACATCTTTATAATAATTTATCAAGTAGTCAGCGTGAAAAAAACGTCATAATGAAACAAATTCATCATTTTTTTCATTTTTTTATACACATATATAAATACAAAAATGTGACAAGAACGCAAAACGTCCAGACAGTTAGCTGATACAAAAAAGGGAGAACAAAATATCCAGACAGACGATGCAACGTAAACAAGGATGGGTCATTCGGAGCTTTCTTCCCTCAGTCGAGTTCCAGATTATCTTTGCAATTCCGGCTGGTTATACTCCAGATTGCTCCAATCTGGCCAGCCCTAAAGATGCATTCCGCCGCGCTGCTAGAATCAACTATAGATCCGATTAATTTCTTTATTCCATAAATATTTGTTAGGGATTGCTTCATTTCTTTTGATGTGCCACGATTATAAGTGCATATTTATAGAATAATGTCAAATAACTATTAATAGATTAAAAAAGAAAACATCATAGGCGCAGGAGTGGCTATGTGGTAAGTAGCTTGCTTACCAGCCACATGGGTCCGGTCTCAATCCCACTGCGTAGCAACTTGCGCTTGTGTCTTCTACTATACCCTAGAGCTGAGCAAAGACTTGTGAGTGGATTTGGCAGACGGGAACTGAAAGAAGTACGTCATATATATGTATATATATATATATACATGTATATGTGTGTGTGTTTATATGTATAAATATTTATGTGTGTGTGTTGGTGCGAGTGTGTGTGTCTGTGAGTGTGTTTGTGTGTGTCTGCGTTTCTGTCCCCACAACATTGCTTGATAAACGATAGTGGTGTGCTTACGTCCTTGTAACGTAGCGGTTCGGCAAAGGAAACCAATAGAATAAGTAATAGGCTTACAATAACTAAGTCCCTAGGTCGATTTGCTCGACTAAAGGCGGTGCTCCAGCATGGCTGCAGTCAAAAGACTGAGACAAATGAAATAACAAAAGAATACTATAATATATTACTCAACGTTGAACGGGGGCTTTGAGAACAAATGTTTTAACAACACAGCCTTGTTATACAGACACATTACAAAATTTTGAGGCCCAAGGTTTCCACGCGAAGGAGACTTGGCTGTGTTTTCTATCTGTTCGAGCACCCGTGTCGAGACCCCGTTGTTTAATATTGGACTATCTGTTATTAGAATTGTAACGAGACTAACAGATAATAGATGATCTAGATTTTCTCCGTTGAAAAAAAAAAAGAATCTGTGACGTCAGAGCATAAGGAATCCGCGTTAGAAAACCGGATATGCAACCTACTGAAAAGAGCAGTGAAAATATTGTCTCTATGAGGATAAGCAGAGTGGAAACGGAAGAAAGAAGAACATGAAGAAGAAAGGCAATATCCTTGTAATTGTATAAAAGTACTCTAATAGTAATACTTTCAGTTTTAAATATAGCTTATAAAAGATAATAATCAATGTTCTAATTTAAGATCTTATGAAGTAATTTTAAAACCAGTGCTCCCTAAAAATGTATGCTTGTATATGTATACAATTTATCTAAGTAATGTACACACACACACACACACACAAACATATATACATACACTCCCCCCCCCCCACATATATATAGAGAGAGATATATATACACACATACATACATATATAGATAGATATATGCATATATAAAAGAGACCACTAAGGGGACTGCTAATGTGCTAGAAGAAAATCACAGAAAAGTTCTCAGAATATTAGCAGTCCACTTAGTGGACTCTTTTATGTATACATATACAATAATCCTTTTGAGATCTGAGAAAATTTTTTCTGAATCTTCTGATTCTTTTAATGTCCTGGTTTCCTGGTATTAAATTGATATTAATTAATATCAAATTATTTACGCTATTATTTTAATTAAATAGATAGATAGATAGATAGATAGATAGATAGATAGATAGATAGATAGATAGATAGATAGATAAATAGATAGATAGATGGATAGAGACACAGACATAGATATAGATATAAACATAGATATTGATATGCAAATATAAATACATATATCCGTATATAATATATAAGCTCTGAAAATATTTCCTATATGTATGAGTGTGTAAATACTTACTTGCGCGCGTGTGAGGGGGTTAGAATACTGTATTTTTTTTAATGAGACTAACGAAATGTGTTGATGTAGAATGAGGTAGACTAATAGTCAGAATGACAGGGTATGAAAGTGTGTCGGTTTACGTTGAGAAGACATAATTAAAAACATGGTGGTTTGGCATAAACAGCTGACACCCGAGTAAATTAGTGTACCGGCTATATTTTATCAGCATCTTAAGTACGAATTTACTCAGTGACTGCGTTGCTTTCAAGAACATAATTTAGTGGGTGGAGTAAAATACACATGTGAATGGTTAGAGTAAATAGAGATGTGTACATAACATAAGACGTGTTGTCCTATGGGAATTTCTACTTGATGACCACTATACTACGATCTAATTTGAAAATATTCGTGATATATATTTCAGAAAACAACGACGATCCTTGATGCGCTTTTGTATATGATGGACGGAATGTCTGTTGGTATTTTGATACCCCGTTTTTACTCTGGGTGTTCAAATTACACCCAAGTCATTTTAGTTATTGTTCTGCCGGTATCCACCAAGTCCATAGCAGTCATTTCCTGAGATCGGCATAGTTTATCAAACTACAAATATCTGTGAAATTGTGTCATAGATTCTCACTCTCTTACTCACCCTATCTATCTATCTATCTATCTATCTATCTATCTATCTATCTATCTACCGTTCTTTATTTCTTTCTGTCTTTCTTTCTTTCTTTCTTTCTTTATTTCTGTCTTTCTTTGTTTGTATCCATTTGCCTTCCATCTATATGTCGACCAACACTTCAACGCCAAACATGAAGGGTGTGTTGTCAGAGCTAGGATGCGTGCTCTGAGGAACAAAGGATTTGGAGCCGCTTGAGAGGCCCGAGTGGCGGAGGCGCAACGATGCAGGAGCCACCATTAGGTCACTTACAGATGAACAGAGACGCAAAGTACTCGAGCCTGAAAAGATGTGTGAGGCCTTTCAACAACACTTTGCCCGATTGTTTGTGACAACAGGTGGATCAGAATGCAGGGTGGACTTTAGTGCCTACCTGCATGGCTTGCCACGACTCTCAGCAAGAGAGGCGGAGAGTTGTGAAAGACCCATAACAGCTGCGGACGTACGGGATGCGAGGGCAGGCTGCGGGGGAGACAAGTCACTGGGCTTAGAGTGTCTGCCTTACAAACTTTATTTTCATATGCCAGAATTGTTTGGAGGCGTTTTGGCAGCTGTCTACTGCAACAGGCAGCAAAAAGGGGGTATCCCCGTCATTGAAAAGCGAAGAGCGGTGGCACTGCTAAAGAAAGATCCAAATAAAGGAACTTCATACATAACTTCAGGCCCATCACTCTACTCAACGCAGATTTGAAAATTTTAGCCAAGGTATTAGCCGAGAGATTGGCGCTTGACATCGAGAAACAAGTCGACAAGGTGCATCCATCTGATGCGCTACATCATTGACAGGGTAGTTAAAGAACCTGGTATGGGTGGGATGCTGATCAATTTGGATCAATCAAAAGCTTTCGATAGGGTAAACCCTCGTTACTTGCAGGCTATTCTTAGAGTGGCTGGTTTCGGTCCCATCTTCCGTGGTTGGATCGCTGCCTTATACAGCCTCATCTGCACGGTAGTTCGCGTAAGTTGTCATCTATCCAGACCATTTAACATCATGCCTTCGGCTTGTCAAGGATGCCTCCTCTCATCGCTTCTGTATGTATTGACTCTTGAGCTACTACTGCGGAAGCAGGCGACGCTAAGTGGCATCCCACGAGAGCTGGTATGCGGGTGGAGCGTATCTGCATACGCGAACAACGTCACCATCACAGTGTCAAGCCACAAGCACATCGACCTGGTCGGGGAGACACAAATAGAATAAGAAGCAGTAACAGGAGCAAAAATTAATCGGGAAAAGTCAGTGGTCTTGCGGCTCGGCAGCTGGAAAAACAAACCCATGCCGTCCAACAGCGTGTCCATAATGGGACGCTGGACCGACGGACCGGTTATATTGCTCGGAGTCTGGTTCGGTCTGGACCTTCAAATATAGAAGAACTGGGGCGATTTAACGACTATGGTGGCAACTCTCACCCAGCAATTGGCCGAGAGGAAGCGATCTCTAAAAGGTCTTGCGGAGGTGGGGAACGCGAACATCGCATCCGTCATCGAGTACCGTCTGACAGTCGTGCCTTGTCCTGACTCTACCATCACCAAACTGGAACGGATAATCTTCCGCTTCTTGTGAAAGGGAAGCGTTCCGATGATTAAGCGATACATTTGCTGTCAACACCCACTAAATGGAGAGCTGAGCATGCCGTGGTTGATGATGCGCAGACACGTGCCGAGACTGTGACACCTCCGGCTCTTCATAGACGACAGTGAACAGGTGTGATCGCCGTTCGTGCAGGAACAAACAAAATATCTCGGAAAGAATGAAGGCTCTAGCATTCAGCATGCAAGTAGGAATGGAAAGATGATGAGGGAGTTTTACAGAAGAGTTCGAGCAGCCCTAAAATCCGGTTTGAATGCACGTAATAAGGTGTTATCTATAAATTCCTTAGCAGGTCCGGCTGGTATTTACTGTTTCATTGTGTTGAACTGAAATATGAGCGAAATAAGGAAGTTTGATCAGAAAATCAGTAAGCTGCTAACTTGAAATAAAATGCACCACCCAAAGGCAGACGCATATCGTCTTTACCTACCCAGATCTCAAGGAAGTCGAGGCTAGATCCAATTTGAAATCTCCAACAAAACTACCACAATTGGACTGGTAAAATATCTTGAAACATCTAACGACTGGATGCTAAAGCTCGATGAAATTCATGAAAGACGTAAGAAGTTTCATTCCGTTATAAAGTGAGGAACAAATTTTCTCAAGTGAGTTTATGCATAATAGTCAAGTAGAACAGAATGATGGAAGTGCAGCAAATGCAGTTGCAAAGAAGGTGAAATCAAGAGTAGCACAAAATGCGCTGAAACAATTGGCTGATAGGTAGGAACAAAAACCTCTGCATGGTAAATATGTGGCCCGTAGCAAGGAAGCTGGTGTTGAATAGAAGCACACCCATCAGTGGCTACGGAGCTCAGGGCTAGAAGCAGAGAGTGAAGTCTTTATCTTGGTTGCCCAAAATTAAACTTATTGGCCCAGAACTATCAAGCCAATGTGGTGAAAAATGGTGTAGACTTAAAGTGCCAATAAAGCAACGAAAACGGGAAAGCAAAGATCCTCTGGGATTTTGACTTCCAGACAAACAAGGTATTAGTGCACCGAAGGCCGGATATAGTAACCATTGAGAGAGCCTAACAAGAGTGACACACAATCGAAGTGGCAGTGCTAGGATATCAACATATTATCATGAAAGAAGGAGAACATGTTGATAAATATGGAGACCTGAGAACTCAGATCGCCAGGATGTGTCAGCTAGGAGAGTCACATATAAAAGTCGTCCCTGTTGTCTAACCTGAAGAAACATCTGAATACATTAGTAGTACCCTACAGTCTAGGTGTATTGCAAAAATCGGTTTTACTTATGACTGCATGCATATTGCGTAATATACAGTCTGTCTGATGTCTTTGTTTTGACTTGTCAGACTGTACAACCACCCATCCCTGTAGACACAAGATCTTCAATTTACAACATCACGATACTGGATACTGTGCGACGTCTTTAATAATATAATTAATAATATTAGCATAACAAGTAGCTACTAATTCATTTCTGACAATTATCTCGAATACATGATTTTATGTAGTTAATAAATCGTATGCAAAACACCTGGTAGTTTGCCGATAAAGCACGTTTACTGGCTCAATGTTCGTTGGGTATGTAATTAATCAGACAGACGGAAACTGGAAGATACGAGCATCTTTGTTGTTCACTACAATCGTTTCGACTCGTCTAGCCTCGATCATTTTGGGTGGGAAGCTGCACAACTGGTTTAGACGTATCCCTTGATGTAGATGTGTATCCGCGCGTGATTTCATGAGGTATCTCGTTAAAATAAACTTTCTGTCGCACCACATATTACAGCATTTTTTTTTTATATTTCTTGGTTTTCGTAGATAGAAATGGCATATGAACAGATATTGCTTCATTATTATAGAATATCAATAACAATCATCACATACAAAAAGAAACAAATATACAATCAGAAAAACATATAACCGTATCTTCCATCTTCCGTCTCTCTCATTTCTTACACACACATATACTCACACATACACACGCACTCACACTCTCACACACACACACTTATATTATACCTTTAATTTTATATATAATTAGCAGAGACAATAGATTGACTCAAGATTCAAGACTTTCGTGTGGTAGCACTTATCAATCTAACTCATGAAACACTCTGCCCTTGTGCTCCTCTGTTAGACTGTTGCTTCTGTTTAATTTTAAGAAAGATAATCTCTCTCTCTTTCCCTCTCACTCACACATACACACACACACACACACATAGACACACTGTTGAGAGCCAGAGATGCTCAATATAAAAACAATAGCGCTCAAATAATTTCAACTTAAACTCAGTGTTTATATGCTTCCATTTCTCGTTCCATAGTTTCATGAACGACATCTGTCAATATAATGAAGTAAGCCTAAGCCCCCAGAAACAGCTGTCGGATTTATAATACCATACCTTCTCCCCTTCATTTAATGTGTCTTCCTAAGCAGTGTATGTTTACTATCTTAATATATAAAAAAAATCAATCGTCTGAATATTTCAGTCTTTGCTTTCTCTCCATTTACATGTTAACATGAAAGTATATATTTTATATGTAACCTAACAGGATTTATTTGCTTATTTGCATCACTCTCTCTCTCTTCTCCTTTTCTCCCTCTCTCTCCCTCTCTGTCTGTCTGTCTCTATTACTTTCTATCTATCTATCTATCTATCTATTTATCTATCTATCTATCTATCTATCTATCTATCTATCTATCTATCTATCTATATATATATATATATATATATATATATATATATATATATATCTATATGTATATATATATATATATATGCATGTATATATGAATGTACCTGCGTAATACACACACACACACACATAAATATATGTGTGTATGTTTGTTTGTGTTTGCGCGCGTGTGTGTGTGTACATACATATATATTTTGGGAGAAACAGCCAGATCGGTAGATATATAGATAGATACATACATACATACACACATGCATACATACATGCATACATACATACAGACGGTTAGACAGACAGACAGACAGACAGACACATAGAGACAGACATACAGACAGATAGATAGATAGATAGATAGATAGATAGATAGATGATAGACGGGTGCATGTGTGGGCTTGTACATATGGATTTGTATTCGATATTACAAAAAAGTGGCTGGGTTCGTCCTCGTTGCATCGTATTTCTTACGTATTATAATTGCACATCCTATTACCGCCTTTGCTAATAGCATGCTTAAATTCTTCTCCCTGGATGGAGGCAAGATAAATGCAAATTTATCACGAGTGGAATTCAGGGCACACATTTTTTTCTTTTTTAATTTATTACCTACCCAACACGTATTCAGTTGAAAGGACACCTATTCTAACGAATAAAATGATGATGATGATGACAATGTCAACAAAGGGGTTTACGACGATCACGACCACGAACCTGCCGCTACTGTTACCACCAATAATAATAATAATAATAATAATAATAATGATAATGATAATAATAATAATAATAATAATAATAATAATAATAATAATAATAATAATAATAATAATAATAATCAGTATCATCTTTGCCGACGTTATCATTAGTCAGTGTGTATTTAGTAGCCTTAGTATAGATATCCCATTTCAAACACAGCGCCGGTGAAGGCATGTGATTGACATATGGAAGGGCTTTCATATACCGTTATGCATCATTGTTCCCACTAACGCCCTTATCTCACGTGCCTCTTGCTCACTGTTTTTTTTTTCTTCTTTATGCATTAATCGTCACGACAGTGTGTATACCAACTTGCGCTACCACGATTCCGCTTTAATCCGTATAATATAATTGATAGTGTTATCATCTATGAAAACGAGGTTAAAGATGGGAAAAAGTAGAACACGAGGCAAAATGCCTATTGACTTTTATTGACGTATGCTTCTTTGCTCTCTTAGTTCAAACCATACTTGAGTTATGTCTATGTTCATTTCAGATTAATAAAAATACTTAACGGCCATGTAATAATACAGGATCTTAATGCCTGTATGAAATAATATTGACAAATGATAGGCGGCGAGCTGGCAGAAACGTTAGTACCCCGGGCGAACTGCTTACCGGTATTTCGTTTCTCTTTACGTTCTGATTTCCATTTCCACCGAGGTCGACTTTGCCTTTCATCCTTTCGGGGTCGAGAAATTAAGTACCAGTTGCGCACTGAGTGGATGTAATCGACTTAATCCCTTTGTCTGTCCTTGTTTGTCCCTCTATGTTTAGCCCCTTGTGGGCAATAAAGAAATATGAAGCGTTAGTACGCCAGGCAAACTGCTTACCGGTATTTCGTTTGTCATTACGTTCTGAGTTCAAATTCCACCGAGGTCCACTTTATCTTTAATCCTTTCGGTGTCGATAAATTAAATACCAGTTGCGTACTGGAGTCTAATTGACCCACCCACAACATTTCAGGCAATGTTCCTAGAGTAGAAAAGAATATAGACAAATGATAAAACGAAGAAAAGTTTACGATGGACCATATTTTACCATATCTCTGTCTCTAGTTCTTCAAATTTTATATTTGAAATTCGTTTATTCCAGAATTTTTTCAGAAGTTACAGAAACAAAAAAAGGAGGTGGGTTAATCTCTTGTTTCTCCACTAAAATGTGTGGCCGTTTTTTTCTTTTCTTTTTTTCTGAAGAACCATTACTCAATATCTTCTCGCATTCATCCAATAATACTCTCCCCAAATGCTATAGGTTGCTAATACGTTATTAGATTTCTCAAAACATAGTAACATTAATACCGTTTTTAACGGTATTTATCTTACCAAGATCAGCTTAGGGCAACACAACGGTATTTATGTTACCAGGATCAGCTTAGGGCAACGCAATGATTGATGACAACAGCACTTTTCACTCGAGCTTTTCTTATGTTATATAGTATTCTTTTATCCAAGATATTTACGATATAACATGAGGAATGAGGCTAGCAGCTAAATTTAACAAATCAAGCAACACAATAGAATGTGTTTCGATTATTTTAAAGTAATTACTAGTCAAATACGTTGCTAAGCTTAGTCCTTTATTCCCTCTCCTTGTTTCTTTCTGTGGAAGAGCGTAGGCTCGAAACGTTAAGGACTTTTTCACTTCCCGAGCGTTAAACTAATACATCTGTTCGTTATGTACACCACCTGTGTTCGTCTTGTGTTTTTTGGTGAATTCTCCCCCTATATATATATATATATATATATATATATATATATATATCTAATATAGGATAAAATACTCAAAAAAATTTATCAGCGGCCAGCATATTAATAAATACCTTTTACGGTAAAAATTAGAAACAACTTCTAAATAAGGGCAAAAGGAAAAATTTCTATGTCAAATATACCGAGAATAGACTTTAAATCGTCAATAACCACATTATAATTAATTCATCACTGCAAGCACATGTCTCGAAGCAAGATGACAGAAATTTATAAAAAATTTCGTTATTACCAGAATTTTTTAGCAATTTCTGTCATCTTGTTTTGAAACATGTGCTTTTAGTGATGAATTAATTATAATGTGGTTATTAACGATTTAAAGTCTATTCTCGGCATATTTGCTATAGAATGTTTTATTTTATGTTTCCCTTATTTATAAATTATATATATATATATATATATATATATATATATATATATATATATATATATATATATATATATATATATATATATATATATATATATATATATATATATATATATATATATATATGTGTGTGTATATATATATATATATATATATATATATATATATATATATATATATATATATATATATATATATATATGTATATATATATATATATATATATATATATATATATATATATATATATATATATATACATACATAGATACATACATATATACACACATGTGTGTGTATGTATATGTATATATATACATATATTATTCTTTTATTCATTTGATAGTTTCAATGATTTGACTGCCGCCTTGCTGGAGCACCACCTAAAATCGAACAGATCGACCCCACCACTTATTCTATCGGGCACTGTTGCCGAACTGCTAAGTTAGGGAGACGTGAACACATCTACATCGGTTGTAAAGCAACGGTGGGTGGAAAACACAGACACACAAATACACACAAACACACATAGAATTGGAATTTACAATATATATATATATATATATATATATAAACAAAAGTCGAAAACGGTGGTGCAAACAACAAATAGGTATATTAGTTTAACGCTCGGTAATGTGAGAAAGCATTTTACGTTTCGTGCCTATTCTCTTCAACAGAAAGTAACACGCAAAAAAAAACAGAGTGCAAAAAAAAGTGTTTAGTGGGTAACTATCAATCAGTGGTTCGGCAAAAAGGTGAAAACATGCAATGTTAATTCTCTAAATGAAGTATTAACAGTAACTGGAGGAGGAGCTGGAGGAGATGTCCTCCTGGGGCTAAAAGCAACAGTAACATCCACCCCTAGGCGTCAGCCACACTTAAGTGGCAATATACTTCAATTTATCGTGCAGTTACTGTTAATACTTCATTTAGAGAATTAACATTGCTTGTTTTCACCTTTTCGATATCAGTGAAGAATTTCACTGGAAAAGTATACATAAGATTGCCAAGAATTTATCTCTCTCATCAAAGATCAGTGGCTATCGAACGCTGACGAAGGGAAATAACCCTGAAACTCGGGTCCGTTCGTGCTACAGATCACGATGAGAGGGATAACTTCCCTTGGCAAACAGGACACAGAAGTGTGTCGATAAGCCAGCTGGAAGAGATGTCCTCCTGGGGCTAAAAGCAACAGTAACATCCACCCCTAGGGGTCAGCCACACTTAAGTGGCAATATACTTCACTTTATCGTGCAGTTACTGTTAATACTTCATTTAGAGAATTAACATTACATATATATATATATATATATATATATATATATATATATATATATATATATATATATATATATATATATATATATATATATATATATATATATATATATATATATATACGACGGGCTTCTTTCAGTTCCCGTCTACTA
>NC_142932.1:118046209-118093709 GCF_046866305.1 Octopus bimaculoides | reverse complement strand
TCGAACATGAGATACAACTCTTTCCCCTCAATGTAGCCCCAAAACTGTCTGGCAGGATTAAGTGCGTCCCGTAATGAAAAGACTATTACATTCTACGTTCAGAGATTTCATCTACGTTTCGATAAAATAGCCAATATGATTCCGTCGTACCTGTATTTCTAAGGGCCAGCCTTGTTACACTCTGTGGTACGCTGAATCTCCCCGAAAACTACGTTAAAATTTACATGTGTCTGTGGAGTGATCAGCCACTTGCACGTTAATTTAACCAGCAGGCTGTTCAGTTGATCGGATCAACTGGAACCCTCGTCTTCGTCCCCGATGAAGTGCCACAATGCATAAATATATATATATATATATATATATATATATATATATATATATATATAAAGAGAGAGACAGAGAGAGAGAGAGAGAGACAGAGAGAGAGAGATAGAGAGAGAGAGAGAGAGAGAGAGAGAGAGAGAGAGAGAGATAGAGAGAGAAAGAGCGAGAGAGAGACGAGAGGTTCTGAAAAGTTCATTGCTCTGGGTAAAAGAAAATTGTGGAGGATCAGTTAATTATGATTTTATTTCATCATATTCTCCTCACAGATTCACACACTTATTTCAGCGGCCCTCATTCTTTCTCACTCATTTAAAAGACCTCGGAAGGTTGGGCCTCCATCCAGTCCTTTGGCGACATCCTGAAAGCCTGGAACATTACAACACCCCTCGTACATATATGTATAAATAATTAAGGGTACGAACCGGCAGTACCTGCGTGCTAATATAGCAGTCAAAATGACCAAACCGCAGGTTTTCACTTAATCACGAAGGTGAAAGCAGGAAAATGAACGAAAACCCTAAGACCTCGTATCAATGACGAAAATAATCGAGAACTTTGAGAAATACCCTGAGACTTACTGACCCCTGGGTGGTAGAATTTGTTCATTTCAACCTAAGTGTGCAATGACCGGTTTAATGCCGCAGCAAATTTAGACAGTTGAGCAACGAAATAAAGATTATATAAATATATATGAGGATATTGTTTATAATAATATCAGTGACTTAGCATGTGTAAAAAAAACCCCATAAAGGTAAGAATTATCAATGAATAATTAAGGGTACATACAGCAGTACCGGCATGCTAATATAGCAGTCTTACATTGGATAAAATATCTATCTATCTATCTATCTATATACATATATATATATATATATATATATACATTTTATGTATGAACGTGCATATATATATATGTGTGTGTGTGTTTGTATGTGGGGGTGTGTGAAAGAGCGTAAGGTCGAAACGGAAAAGACCTCTCCGTTCCCCCTGAGCGTCAATCCGATACACTTGCTTGTTCTTCCTGTACCTGTCTTTGTCTTTGCTTTTCTACGAATTTGAACTATAGGAAGAGAGAGAGAGGGGGAGAGAAGGGGAGAGAGAGGGGGAGAGGGGGAGAGAGAGGGGGAGAGGGGAGAGAGAAATAAATAGAAGGATAAATAGATAGATAGACAGATAAATCGACACATATAAATACGTGTGTGTGTGTGTGTGTGTGTAAGTATATGCAAGTCTATATGTGTAAATATACGTATGTTTTATGTATATGTATAGATGTCTCACTGCATTTGCTCATATACTTTGAGCCAAATGGTCGATTCTACCCCGTGTCTTGAAAGTTGAAATACTTAGATTTTAACAAACCCCACCCACCTACAAATGTGTGTGCACGCGTGTGTGTGTATGCGTGTATCTACGTATGCATGCACGCGCATACATAGATGCTTATTAATATCATTATTACACTTATCTTCATTTATATTTTTATTCATATGGTTCCCTCTCTCGCACGCGACACCTGTTATTAGTTATAGTAACGAATAAAATGAGAATAAAACGGGAATTGTAAAAGAAAGGCGCCATTTTCTTAGTGAATAACCATCTCGGCTCATCTGTCAGACGTCAGTTTCTGCAGGGAACAAACACAAGTGAAGAATGTTAAAATTCTAGGTCGAGCATTCTTCGGAATTTAACTGTCGACTTCGCTGGTGCTATGGAGACAAGACATGAAAGGGAGTAAGAGAGGAAGATGAAGAAAGAGAAAGAGTGAGTGACAGTGAGTGGCAGAGAGACTGATATGTTGAACGTGGAAAAAGAGATACAAATATGTGTAGGGAGAGATGCAAATAATGAAAGAAATTTTGTGTTCGTACGTAGTAGAACTTCAGAGAAAATTTTGTAAGAGAATCCGAGTGGAAAAAAAAAAAAGAAAATTTCAAGAATGGTGTTTGGCATATGAATCACAAAATGGGAGCTGTTAAAGACTAAAAAAGAATAAAAATATACAAAGTAGGTAAAAATACAACGATGAAATATTCATATAGTCAAACTGGAATATATTAAATATCTTTATCCTTTCCAACGTCCGTTTACTGCTTAGTTTAAAAATATTCAATTGTGTGATGAACGTATAGCATATGGGCTTTTTTTTTGTTTGAAATTTCAAATATTTTGCAGCTTACATGTATAATCTTTTTCTTAATTAAAAAGTATTAACGAATGCCATCCATGTATCATAAAACGATTAAACTTGTCAAAGCAATATCTTACATATATGTGACACTCCGTCGGTTACGACGACGCGGGTTCAGTTGATCCAATCAACGGAACAACCTGCTCGTGAAATTAACATGCAAGCGGCTGAGCACTCCACAGACACGCGTACCTATAACGTATTTCTCGGTGGGGAGATTCAGCGTGACACAGAGCGTGACAAAGCTGGCCCTTTGAAATACAGGTATATCAGCATTGATTCCTTTTCTCTTCACCCTATACTTTCTTTGTAGCTCAACATATTTCTCTCCCTGAACTTCATTTTTCTTTTTCCGTTCCAGAATATTAATATGCTTTCTGGACTCGTTAATAAACTGCGTTATTCTACTTTTCAACCGTGGTTCCTTCATCGTTGACATTTACCTTTGGCTTTCAATCTTAACTTTTTTGGCTATAAATATCGAGATTGCATTTATTACATATTTGATGTCTGTGATGCCAGTCCTGATATCATTAGTGATATCATTTATCATTCTCACCCATTCATTGAGTCTATTATATTAAACCTCGTTTGAAAGCCCTGCTCACTAGAGGTCCAAATATCAATGATTTCATTAAAAATGGGTATCTGTTCATTGGTTCTCTCATCGCTTTCCTGATCAAATGTCTCAGCCTCATGCTCATTTTCTTCCTTTAACTCCACTGCCGTAGTTTTACTATCTGTATTCTCACCCTCATCCTTCCGTTCGTCGCTGGTCTTACTATCACCATGTACCCGTTTGTTAAAGCTTTCTAGTTCAACTGGAGATAACCATTCATTCTTTCTGATGGCTCTGACTTGGTCACACAGATTTTGTTTACTTAATTCAAAATAGGCCTCTGTCTTTCCATGCCACGTGCATCCTATATCCCCTAGCGAGTATTACATTGTCGTTTCTCAGACTACCCAGAAAGTAGCACTCCATTAGAGACACATTCATTTCTTTCGTCCACCTTCTTTTAGCAGTTGCTTGATGACGGCTGGGCATACGGTGTTCAACCGTGGATCACCCGCCGGGCGAGAGGCCTTCACAAGGTGTTCCAGTCCCATTCACGCCGTTATCGTCCCTATTTTTATTTCATATTTCAGAACTCATGATGAGGGTTAGTGAATTTTATGCTACACAACCACCAGAACTTTTTTTTCTTGTGACGTCATCACTGACAGGATCTCCACCCTAGGATATAAGATTCTTGTAATCCCAGTTTAATTTTTGATGTCTCCGTCTTCAAGAAGGAAGGGCTTTTCAAGCGTCATGATTGCTTCTGCTTAAGAATATGCTAATTTGGTGGCTGTGGCCTCGTTTTTCTTCCTCTACGATGTCAAACAAGCAAGAAACATACAGCCTCCTCACAGAGCAAGCTCAGCGGGGTTCCCGGTTTAGTCGCCGACATTTCGATCATTATTATAATTATTATTATTATTATTAGTAGTAGTAGTAGTAGTAGTAGTAGTAGTAGTAGTAGTAGTAGTCATCGTTGTTGTTGTTGTTGTTGTTGTTGTTGTTGTTGTAGTAGTAGTATTATGGCTGTTCTTGATAGGAATTCATGACCACTCCCAAGTCCACGTTTCTTAAATCCATCTGCAATAGCAGCATTCTGTTCACCAAATATTCTGTTAAGTTTTTTTCTTTCACTGCTGATGCACTCACGTACGCTATTCAGCCCACGTCCACACTTACCTCTCTTCATGTAGAGTCTGTATACATTTGTCTTAGGGTGGACGGCACCATGCATTATCACTGACTTTCTGCTGGGGCCATCGAGATGTTGAATCTCCACTTGTGTCCATCTCAGCATGCCTGAACTCTAGCGGGCTACATCAGCAGCAGCCCATATGTTGATGACAGTCAGAAGGTTCCTTGAGTTGAGCTTCGATTTCAAGAGAAATTTCAGACGCGTGAAATATGCAGTGGTGATCTAGTCTTTCATTTCTCTGTGCAAGATATTGTCCAGCTCTAGGATCCCAAACTACTTGCATCCATAATCATCTGGGTCTTCCATTCTCACTCCGTTGGCAATTCTATGCCCCTACAATTTACTTTACTGTTTCCCCCGCTTCAAAGTAAACACAGCACACTTTGAGATGCCGAGGTATATCCTTATATCTTTCGTGCACATTTGCACAGTCTCAACTAGTCTCTTTTTGGCGAACAGATTTAAGTCATCCATGAAGGGAAAGTGGTTGAGACGAGGCCCATTCTTTCTCAG
Organism: Octopus bimaculoides; assembly: GCF_046866305.1. Classification (NCBI taxonomy): domain Eukaryota; kingdom Metazoa; phylum Mollusca; class Cephalopoda; order Octopoda; family Octopodidae; genus Octopus; species Octopus bimaculoides. The sequence goes on along the minus strand of NC_142932.1, from coordinate 118,088,924 downwards.
CTCATAGTACACGTTGATTTTACGTAGGACTACAGAAAGTGGGATCAAGGCTATAACAAATAACATCTCATTCGAAGATACCTCTTTTGATTGTTGCCTCGGCTATGTGCTGGTCGTAACAGGAACGCCGCGTTTTCCAACTAGGCACGCTGTTTTTAATTAGTGCACAAATGTTCTCAGCTATTCCACATATGTTGAGTGTTCCCAAAATACACGAATGAGGCAACATGTCGTAAGCCTTTTTGAAGTCTACCCAGGCCATGCATAATTATTCGTGGTACCGTTTACAGTTGTTCATTATAATCTTGTCTAACACAAGGTGGTTCTTGGTGCGCTCGGATCCTTTTCAGCATCTCTCTTGTTGTACTGGTAGAAGATCGTTTTCCTCAAGGAACGTATATATTTTCCCTGCGAGGGTACCTCTTAATACTTTCCATAGGACGTTAAGACAAGCAATGAATCGCTAATTGCCAACCTCATTGCCTTTTGACCGATCTTTCATTAACAATGTTGTTCTTCGCTCGGATCTATTTTAAAACGGGGGCGCCAGTTTTCATTTATGTTTTATGTAGTGTTTTTGGTACGGAAAGACTTTCAAACTTCGTATACTTATCTATTTTGTGTTATAGAACAGAAAAATATTTTTGTATTCGAATTTATTTCATGTAAAAAATTCTTATTTCGATAATTTCTACTAATCACTGACGTCTATTCAGTTGAAAACAGTTAGCGCTGTAACGGTGTATATCGTATTAATCCCCTAACCCTAACCCTAACCCTAACTAGACTGTTAACCGTAACCGTAACCCTAACCCTAACTCTAGAATCCGAACTCTAAAATTGTTACACACATAGATACGCACAGCGTAATTTATTATATAAAAAATATATGCGTATAAATTACGATTAAACCGGATGAAATATGTCACAGGGAATAACATTTTTATGACCGCCCAGCAGTAACTCTATTGAGCTGAATAGACGTCAGTGATTGGTTGAAATTACAGAAATACGACAACTTTAACATGGAATAACTTGCGAATTCCTTTTTTCTTTTGTTAAGAAGACTAAGAGTAAAATATATTTTATATGACACATTCTACCACTGTCCCAAGTTTCAAAGTGTTTCGTTAGTGTTTCGTTAAGAAAATACTGGCGCCCCCGTTTTAAAATAGATCCCTTCGCTCTACCATCAACTCCGGAAATGTACCGCTCTGTAAGCAATTGTCTAATTGCAACGCAAATTCTATTTTGTATTGACCTAAATCACTTGAGCCAGTAGCCTTGAATTGCGTCTGGTCCTGCTGCTTTCCAGTTTGGCAGATTTGATATCTGTGCAAGTACATCTTCCGTTGTCATGCGCGCATTGTCCTGTCGTGGAGCCTTCAGGTGATGGAGTTCGGATCTCACAGAATGAATCCATTCAGCTTTTTAATGTTTTAGCCCACACACGTTGTTTTAGAGTTTCGAGGCATTTCCTGAGGTTTCTCTGTTCCTCAGTCATATCCTCTCTTATTTCAGGGTTTTCTACATTATATTTATTATTATTATTGTTGTTGTTGTTGTTATTACCTTCATCATCATTATTTACACTTGATTCGCATGTTTGTATGTTTTTTACACTCACTTGCCGAGATGCACCTAGCGTCCTAGGGCAAGTGAAGGATAAGCGATATTAGAGTATGGCTGAAAGCTTGGGGAGGGCAAGTGGCGGTGATAGCGACAAAATATCTTCATGTAATAACACACATACATTTAAACTGATCGGGTTTTTCTAAGGATGTAGGCAGTAATTGTCAACACAATCTTTTGGATTTCTCTGAAACATGGTTCTCCTGGGATATTTTCTACTTTATTTTGACACCCCTTCCTTATCATACCTTATTATTATTATTATTATTATTATTATTATTATTATTATTATTATTATTATTATTATTATTATTATTATTTTATGTTTGACTTTTGTTTTGCATTTGTACAAGTTGGATCCGAGTCTCACCCAGAGATCTCAAGAGACAACAAGTTAGAAGTTCATGTAGGTGTTATGCCTAGGGTACAATATATTTGAATTTGTACAGTGTTGTTCTAGAGAATGTTTAAGAAACCATAAGAACATTATGTTTGTTTTAAAATTTGAGATCACATAGACAGTATTTTACATAGGATATGGGCAGTTCCCATGAGCACTATCATTTGAACTTCAGCCATTTTAGGGTTTCCTGGTATCTGAGCTAGGTAGTAATCAGCCTGTTTCGCTGTCATTCCCAGGGCACCTATGACAATAGGTATTGTTTTCGTCTTCAGATATTACATTTTGCTAATTCCTATTTCAAGATTATTATTATTATTATTATTATTATTATTATTATTATTATTATTATTATTATTATTATTATTATTATTATTATTATTATTATTATTATTATTATTATTATTATTCCTCTTTATCAGAGGTTTCGTTGGAGCTCCTGGAGTTTTTCATGCGTAGCGGGCTTGCTACCATGCTATCGTTTATTTTCAACTATCTAATACTTTCTTGATTATTCTGGCTGTACAAAGGAGGCAAACCCTTTGTAGCAGTTCTACTGGGCACACTATTCTAATTTCCTTTATATTCCTCTTGATGCCTCCAGACTCTGTTCTGAACGCCCAACAATTTGTGGCACTATCTTCACCGTCTTCGTTCTCCATAGCTGGGCTATTTTGTACTTAAGAGGGTTGTATCTATCTGTCTTTTCGCATTCCTTCTTGACTGTTCATTAGTCAAAGGGGAATGCAACATCAACTATATAGCATACGTAGGGCACCTTCTGCACCACCACTAGATCCGGTCTATTATGCTCTAACACCTGATTTGTTTGGGTAAGGAAATCCCAGAGGATTTTGCTAGTCTCCGGCTCTGCCACTCTATGATCTTTGTTCTCATACTTCTTCTTACCTCGCTCTAGCCCCTACTTTTCGCACAGTTTCCAGTGTAGCACATTCGCTACCTGGTAGTGTCACCACAACCTGTAAAAGTTTTGGAAAGTCTAGGACATTCGTTTGTGATATGAGCAATGGTTTCATCCACTCTATCGCAGATGAGACAGAGCGGAGACACTTGCTCATTCCTAAGGTTGACCCTCCAGCTACCGGTCAGAGCTTGGGCTTGCGCTGTCAGTATAGCACTCTCGATCTCTCAGTATTCTCTATTTTATCATTTATTAATAATTCCACCAGTATTAATATTTCCACCAGTATCCTCCAGAGTTTATTACGGGATTGCATATTACAAACAGAACAATATGTCTTTGAAAACCTAAGGGGCAACTAGCAGATTTAATAGTTAAGATATTACAGATTTTCATATAGTGGTATCAACTGATAAGATACGAAGAATGACTGTAAGGTGAACAATGACAACGGAATAAGATCACTGACAAAATCTGAAGAAAAAAAAATCATGTGTAAGTAATACTACAACGATCCTATCTGCCACGACCACTGCCCTCCGAAACAACAAGGAAAGCAAAATAATATAATTACCACAACACCAGCAGCAACTAATGTAACAATGAACAAGCAAATCAGAAAGAAGAGAAATCAAGTTCTTGATTGAAAAACACCTGAAACTCTCATGTCCGCCCCCAACACCACAAATAATACCAACACAATTTAGTGACACCGCAATTGAATGATGCAAAATAACTAGCTTCGCTAACGATGTGCTTTAAGAGGAAGTAATTAAATTAAAGCAACAAGAATTGAAAAATTCTAAAAAGGCTGGATGTAACACCTTCAGAAATAGCAGCAATAACAACACCAACATCCAAAGCAATAGTGACAAATACAATAAGAAATATACCGACATCATAAGTCATCGCCATCGCTTCTCAATATCCACAACAATAGCAACCGAAACATCCCCAGAATTCAACTTTATCAGCATCAGAGCAATGCTAAAATGCTTCGTAAGACACGAACGTCCCCGGCTCACACGACATTCACAGGTCGTGTGGAGAATGTGATTGTGACGAATCTAAATGAAAAAACAGTGACAAATGAAACAAAAATGAAAGATGAAACAAAAATATGAAGACGACAAAACTAGAATATGAATAAATGTAGGAGGTGCCTTTAAGCAATTATGCTTCAAAACATTCTGAGCAGCAGCAATAATAGTATTATCAACAACATCATCTGCAACACCAACACCACTGCTATCTCGCAAACAATATCACAAGTACAAGACCAACAATCAGATCACATTCTTCACCATTGAAAATAAAAATTTGAATCATTGACTGCACATCCGTAAGCACAAACAAGAGAATCCAGTCGCATGGCATGCATCCAATTACAAGGACCCCATGCACTAAGTACGCTACATTGCAAATGGCTTTCAACTACAAATAACAGCCATACAAATATCGCAACACATGTACAATAATTCAAAATATTAATACGCCAAAAAATTTCAAGAAAGGTATAAGCATAAAAATATATGAATTTTTGCGTGTGGAAACCAGCACAAGAAACCAGAAGACGAAGACATGTATGTCCACAGGAATAAGGTAAGTGAACTTTTTCTCGCATTTCTACCTCTGTCAGAGCAATATACGTAAAGGTTTACAAACTTTAGTCATCTCCGAAGCAGGACTATCTGCTTCAATACAGATCACAAGTAACAGAGGCTGCCAGAAATAGTAGCAGTCAGCAAAACCAGCTTCAGAGGCAGAAATTTTCACGCCTGTTTCTAATGCATACGCGATTTGACTATCTCCAAGTTGACCGATGTCTTGCGGTGCAGCTACTGTCTTATTTCGAAAGTGTCTGGTTTTGAAGATACGGGCCCTTTCTTGGACCCAGACATTAAGTTGGTGGCACTGAGTGTGAGAAGTAGCTTAAAGGCTGTCTATAAACTGGTCGCAATTTATACATCGACAGGGTCACAACGATGGTTCTTCGTCAGGTGTCAGGAGGTTTCTCACGAATATCGCATTCTTCTGTCAGTTCGGTGATTGGCATGCCATCTTGGATGCATATTTGGGTTGTGTGGGGCTGTCTAATAAGTGAGAGCGTGCGAAGTCTCACACACCTACATCGGTGTTTCAAAGTGACTGACACTCACTGACAGGACGTTCCGAATGTGCTGATGCTAATCCGAATCATACGCCTCGGGTCATACAGATCGTATCTAGGATAATCTGTGGGCCACTAAGCAACAGTAGCATAGGTTGTCCGCACTGAAATATTGTCGGTTTCTTATATCAAAATAATTGTGATCTGTACATTGCACTTGTGTTTTGATCAATCATTCGTTTGACTTGTGATTTTCCTGTGTTTAGTATCTCGAAATATGTAGCCTCACTAATGTGTTCCCCAACTTTAACCTCTTTTGGTCAATTATCAATTTCTTTTCTCTAATGTAATGAATTCTAATTACAGTTAGCAAATTATTAGTTCTAATTTCAGTAATCTAGTGAGCTAAACTTTGTTCGGTTACCTCCTCTATTTGTTTCATCCCTTGTCAGATTTGACCTACGTGATTTTACGATTACCTGTAGGAGCCTTAGTTGTATATCATTTCATTCTTTCCCTACGTGTCAAATGAGCGACCATCAACATCATTGCCCCAGGCAGCATTTAAATGATCATTATATTTTTAAAGTATATTTATCCCTTTCGTGAGTGTCTTGTTTGGAGGCAGCTTTTCCATTAGTATTTTTATCGTAACGCAAATATCTGGCGAGTTACCCTAACCCGATTAAGAACCTATACTATCCAGATGTAGACTATTATTAGGCGACAGACGTAACAACGTGAAATAGCACTGTTGGTGTTTTCTGTATATACCTATTGTTTTCTGTATATACCTATTGGCGCGTGTTTCCTTGATAAATAATATTAATTTAAAATTTTTGCAAAGGGCTAGCAATTCTGGTGGAGTGATTAAGTCGATCACGTCGACCCCAGTGTTCAACTGGTCCTTATTTTGTAGAACCTTAACGGATGAAGGACAAATCCAACATCAGTAGAATCTGAGCTCGGAACATAAAAAGAATTCTGGTAGATCACCGCCTTCTAGATTAGTATCATCGCCGTATTAGTTGTTGGTGATAGGCGTTATGCATTGTTACCAGCTTCAGCAATATTCATTTCAATCCTTCTATCTTTGTCGTTGACCACTTTAAAACTGGAACACTAGAATTACCCACACAGAGTGTGCCTTCGTGAAATATGACATTTCAAGAAACAATTCAACGAAAATAAATTTGTTAGAAGGTTAGCATTTCACCTCATGTCTAGCGTTGAGATTTATTGAACTTCGCCATGAAGCAAATTACGTTTGAGAGACTTGACGGAAGAGTAGAATGCTGTCTAGAAGCCTAAGATAACTTCTTGAGAAAATTACATTTTTCATAATACTGATCATCATGGCTACCATTTTCAATCATTCTTGCATGTGAATAAGTTATTTTATTTAAGACTTCATTAAATTTGCCATAGCCTTACATTCCCATTTTTAGAAAGAAATTAGGAGAGAAGTACAATTCTGTAAAGTACAAGTTCTTTTAATATATAGTATATCTTCTCCTTTTTATAATCAACAATACCCTAAGTAGGGCGTAAATTTGTTCACTCTGTAAAACTTGAAATCTACAGACTTCGCAAAGAATTATTTTATCATTACACGTATATTCGACATAATTTTATTGAAATTTGCTATAACAATCTAAACATTAGAATAAAGTTCATTCCTGCTTTCATAAGTGGAAAGATGAAACATTCCCATTTGTCGTTATATATATATATATATATATATATATATATATATATATATATATATATATATATATATATATATATATATATATATATGTATATATAAATAACCTCTCTGAAGTTATATATTTATGGTAAGGTTGAGTTTTGTAATTCTCTCTAAAATGAATCACGTTAGTTAATAATTATAATCATGCAACAAAAATTTTAATTCACGAAGCAAGATAAAAGTAGTCCCGTAAGCATATAAAAGTGAGGTGCATCATCCCAATTTATAAAGACCACCGAATTAAATTGATTTTGAATGAGTACTGGAAGCAGAAAAAAAGAACGGTGACCAAAGGAGATTGGAATATATATACATATATTAAAAGCAATTTTTGTTAAAGAATTCAGTCCTCTACTTACTATGGATATAAAATTGGAAAGCGTTGATCTATGTATGCTTCTAAATAAATTACTTCATTGAAATATATATTTTAAATGCAATCCACGTGCAACAAAAACTTCAAAGATGGATTTTGCACTTACTCGTACTGAATAGCATTAAAATTGATGATTTTGTGAATATTGCTTTACCATTTAAGACTCACTGTTTGCTTAAGATTTGTTATGTAGGTTTAAGGATGTGATTAAAATTAATCTGAAATATCTTGAGCAGAAAATCGACATACGAGTTGGTGAAATTTAATTGACCACAAGCAAACACATTTGATACTCTTTACGTCTTACTTAGCGTACATGCCTTGTTAAAACACCGAATGCTGCGTCATTAGCCTCGGGGCATCTTTTCATATCGGGACTCGGTGCATAAAAGAACACACATAGATATGCTACGAACTGTAGGATCTTGTATGCTCCTAGCACTGACCTAAGATGTTGTCTCAAGTGTAATAATGCAGTATTCGATATTCTAACAAAGCATCTATGTTACTTTGGACATAAAGTCTACTTTTGTTATTAATACTGCTTCCGTCGTTAATAATTAGGCACTTGTGAAATGAAATTATTATCAAGTTCAAAGCAAATTTCAGATTCAAAAACGTCATTCAATTTTCCGTCAAATTCAACATCACACTCAACAAAGCCCGTGTTTAAAAGTGCTTCCTTTCCTATTTCGTATCGTATTTGGTATTTTCTGCCAAAGAAATAAGCGTGCGCTAGCATTTAGAGCAAAATCAAAAGCAGACATTTATTGAATGCTCAATAGTTAAGGGCATTGATCCATTTAGAAAACCATTTTTCTCTTTCTAAACAATAATTTCAAAATCATCTACCATTCATTTTGTCTGACACAGGGATTTGTGAATTACAAAATCTTCATATCATCATGCATATGAATTTCGAAGATCACGTAACTGCACGGGCAATGAAGGTATATATCATTTCATTAATAGCGAATATCCTTTAAATCCGACTGAAGCTCAGTTACATAAGTGGTGGCTAATGATATGTCGGCAACGATGAAGGTAACATACACTTACGCGTGCGCACTGCGTTGCTTGGTAATAAGGACTTGCAATGCATAATTGTAGGTGTATGTATGCATATTGATGTATATATATATATAGACACACACGCAAACACACACATACGCAAACACATATATAAATACCCCTCACCACACATTCAAGCACAGAATCATACACACATACACAGACATACATATATGTGTTTGCAAGCTTAAATGTACATGTATCTATTACAACATATATATCTATATCTATATAAATGTATGTATATATATTTGTGTGTGTGCATGTGTATTGTGTAGGTTTGTGTGTGTGTGTATGTCAGTGTATGCGTATGTGTGTATTGTGAGAAGATGCATAGCGTTGTCTAGACAGATGGCGGCCTACTTCGACACAAGTCAAGTAAAGACCAGTGCACAGAGGGTATCATAAAAAGAAGTTTACACTCTAACTAAAAGTGTACTCGAATAAAGCGGGTTTAATAAACATCACTCAGTGATTATTAAGATAGTATGTACGTGATAGTTCTGTAACGTAAGAGGCAAGACATTAGTCAATCTATTATACATAGTGAAATATGTGCTTCACTGTGTGAGTGAGTATGCGAGCGTATACGTTCATTCCCGCGTGTGTGCGTATATATATATATATATATATATATATATATATATATATATATATATGTGTGTGTGTGTGTGTGTGTGTGTGTGTGTGCGTGTGTGTGCATATCCTGATACCAATATTGTAGAAATGAGAATGAATAGAGAGTGGGTGATTTATAGAGTGTTACATAATTACGTAAGAAGAAATTTTAGTCACGTGCAAATTGATACTCGGACGTGTCTCCTACATATAACTTCACTTTTGTGTTTTCTTTCACTTCTTATAATCATTGTATACTGGCCATGCAAGAGCGCCGCCACGAGCAAATCTATCGATCTGCATGATTTAAAGACTTATCCTATTTCTAATCACATCTTGCCAAAGCGATAAGCTATCAGGACGCAAGCAAACCAATAACATTTGTCATTTGGAAACAAAGACAACATACACATAAACACTCATGTATATATATATATATATATATATATATATATATATATATATATATATATATATATATGTGTATATATGTGTGTATGTATTTTCCTTGGGGCTGGCCAGATTGGAGCAATATCGAGAATAACCTGCCGAAATTGCAAAGATAATCTGGATCTCGACTGGGGAAAGAAAACTCTGAATGACCTATCCTTCTTTGTATCGTCTATCTGGATGTTTTGCCTTCTTGTCCCATTTTGTATCATTTATATATATATATATATATATATATATATATATATATATATATATATATATATATATATATATATATATATATATATATATATATATATAGCGCCATACGTACACTTTGTCTGTCTCTTTCTCTTTCTCTTCCTCTATCATTTCCGCCCCCTCCCTCATTCTTCCTCTTTACTACTACGTATCTCGATTTACCCCTCTCGTTCTTCCTCTGTTACTACTACGTATCTCTTTTCCCCCCTCGTACTTCCTCTCTTCTCTTTTCCTTTCGTTGCTCACCTATTCTTCTACTTCCTCCCGTTGTTTCTCCCTCTACCACTCTCTCTCTCTCTCTTCCCCTCGTTCTTCCTCTTTACTACTACGTATCTCGCTTTACCCCTCTCGTTCTTCCTCTGTTACTACTACGTATCTCTTTTTCCCCCTCGTACTTCCTCTCTTTCTATTTTCCTCCAGTTGCTCGCCTATTCTTCTACTTCCTCCTTTTGTTTCTCCCTCTGCCACTCTCTCTCTTCCCCTTACACCGGCATGGTCACATGCTTCCGGTCAATAATCCTTTTCTTCCTTGGCCGTCGCCGAGCTAACACGGGAACCACTTTGTCCCTACTTTCCAGTTCGTGTCTCACACCGTTCATACACAAACAATTTTTCTCGTCTGGCCGTAAAGCCTTTTCTGTTTGTTTTCCTGTCTTGTTTTTTGTCCGCCACGACATTCCTCCATGGCAAGATTTAATTTGTGTATACAAATTTAATTTGCGGTCCATGGGAAGAGCTGTTTTAACGATGCGTCCTGCCTAGCTCTTCGAAACGCCGGTGTTAAAACGGAGGTAGCTGATGAAGTAGAATGTTCTCTATGTGGCTTGTGTGTTTTCTCGTCTCTGTTTTGTTTGCAATGTCCTGTACCTAGATATGCACCTATACATACAGGTGGATGTCGGTATGCACATACCTGTACGTATATATGCATATATTCATTTACTATTTGTTTATATATATATATATATATATATATATATATATATATATATATATATATATATATATATATATATATATACGTAAATGGAGAACGATAGAATGAATGCTCAACACCGCATTGTTGGTTAAATAATTTCTTTCTTAGTGGATTAATGTTTCATGTTAAGAAGTGTAGGAAAATATCCACCTGTCTTAAAAACTATTCAAGCAGATCACAAGGAGAAAGGGGTTCATCTCCATTTTGGAAAACAATCTTGTTTCTTTCCAGAGATTTCTGGTAAGTTCGTGTTAATGAAATAATGAAATAATGAATGAAGAGAGGCTACTCTGTGATCGGTTTCAAAAATTGTTTAAGATACTTGGATAATATCCTACTCTTCTTAACATGAAACCAATTGTAATCTTAATCCACAAATAAAGAGAGTGTATATTTTATATATATATATATATATATATATATATATATATATATATATATATATATATATATATATATATATATATATATATATATATATGTATAGTTGGAATTTCGAAAAAGAAACAAAAGACGAAGACGGGTGTGTAAACAACACACAGATGTATTAGTTTAATTCTCGGGAAGTGAGAACGTCTTTTCGTTTCGAGCCTACGCTCTTCAACAGAAAGGAACACAGAAATAATCAGAGAGAGAAAATTTTTTAAAAATTGGTTTATTCGCTAGCCGTAATCATGGCGAATATATATATATATTATATATATATTTATGTGTGTGTGTATGTGTGTGTGTGTGTGTATGTGCGTGTGTGTATGTATGTATCTCTTTTACTCTTTTACTTTTTTACTTGTTTCAGTCTTTTGACTGTGGCCATGCTGGAGCACCGCCTTTAGTCGAGCAAATCGACCCCAGGACTTATTCTTTAGAAGCCTAGTACTTATTCTATTGGTCTCTTTTGCCGAACCGCTAAGTTACGGAGACATAAACACACCAGCATCGGTTGTCAAGCGATGTTGGGGGGACAAACACAGACACACAAACACATACACACATACATATATATATATATATATATATATATACATATATACGACGGGCTTCTTTCAGTTTCCGTCTACCGAATCCACTCACACGGCTTTGGTCGGCCCGAGGCTATAGTAGACGGCACTTGCCCAAGATATCACGCAGTGGGACTGAACCCGGGACCATGTGGTTGGTAAGCAAGTTACTTACCACACAGCCACTCCTACGCCTATGTATATATATGTATGTATATATATATATATATATATATATATATATATATATATATATATATATATATATATATATATATATATATATATATATATATATATATTTATATATATATATATATATATATCGCATCAATACCACAACCGACTGAGAGTACGGCGTTTAACACCATCGTTAACAGCACCAATATAGACAACGCCCACTATTACTACTACCCTGGTATTTCTCTTCTATCACCAACCATCAGCCAGGCTACCACTTCCGTTCCCAGTGTGACCTCTACAGCAACAGCTACACCAACACCAACACCTGGATTGCCTCTGTTTCAGCCCCACCACCAGACTAAACGGGTCGCTCCCCATCTGAATATTCAAATGCCAGGATCTACATAGAAACACATTTCTTTTACTGTACTTTTCTGATGATGAGCGTTTGTATCCAAAATATAAAAGTTTCAAATTTCCTCGCTAGATTTTGAAATTTCTTCATTTCATTTATTATTATACTTCTGTATTCCAATTCTTCAAGCGAACAACATTGACCTTCTTACGTAATACAATGCATTCTAGACTGTACCGTCTTACGCGGTATTTGTATGTCAACTCTTTCTAGAACATAGCAAAGAATTGACGGTCAAAATAAAGGCAAATGTCGATTTTTTTAACGATCTATGTTAACAGAAAAAAAAAATAGATGGAATTGCCAAACCTATTTAGAATGTTACTTTGTTTCTAACAATTTTGTCAAAAGCTGAAATGAAAAAACAAATTAGTTTTGTCTTGTGTATTCGATTACACATCGAAACATTGCCTAAAGAACTTGTTCAGCTTGGCAGAGCATCCGCTGTTCACTCTGGCGATTATCCAAATAACACTGTTATACGCTTAAGTATATATATATATATATATATATATATATATATATATATATATATATATATATATATATATATATATATATATATATATATATATATATATATATATATATGTATATATATAATTATATTATATTATGCTGTATATATATATATATATATATATATAAACAAAGCACACACACATATATATACCTTTATGTATATGCACGTATTTACGTATTTGTGTGTGCTTGTTCGTATGTGTGTGCGCGCGCCCGTTTGTATGTATATGTATAGAGAAATGAAGAAATAGAGACACGGATATGCTACATCAATGGTCAGAGAAACATAAAATATACATACTACTAGAGTAACCGTATAGTGAGTAAATACTGCTGAGCAGCAATTAATTTCTCCCTGAAGCGTATCAATGATTCGGTTTTGATATCCGATTGATATCATTTCCATTCGCTTCTGATGTGTAACTGAATATTAAATACTCTTTCACTACTCATTTGTCAAAATTAGAAGTTAGAGCTTCTTTAAATATGCTATGAAAGCACTCTCAGATATCTGCTTGCTTTCTATAATACTTTGCACCCCTTACATCTCCCTCACCTGTCTTTCTCTATAAGCTCTCTTTTCTCCTTTCTCTCCATTAAGCTCCTTACTCTAAAACCTTATCTACAAGCCTAAATGACAGATAGATTCCATAGTGAAATAGTATATTCTGGTTTTTGATCATGAACTTTTGGAGAATGTTGCATAATAATGAACCGCTGTAGTTCCACGTTCTGTATTCTTTTTTTTTTTTGTATGCTCTTTACTCTTTTATTTGTTTCAGTCATTTGACTGCGGCCATGCAGGAGCACCGCCTTTAATCGTGCAAATTGACTCCAGGACGTATTCTTTGTAAGCCTAGTACTTATTTTATCGGTCGCTTTGTGCCGAACCGCTAAGTTACAGTGACGTAAACACACCACCATCGGTTGTCAAGCGACGTTGGGTGGACAAATACAGACACACAAACACACACACATATATATATACATATACATATATACGACGGGCTTCTTTCAGTTTCCGTCTACCAAATCCACTCACAAGGCTTTGGTCGGTCTGAGGCTGTAGTAGAAGACACTTGCCCAAGGTGCCACGCAGTGAGACTGAACCAGGAACCTTTTGGTTGGTAAGCAAGCTACTTACCTCACAGCCACTCCTGCGCCTATAACATATATATCTTTCGTTTTTTAATGTTAACTAACATAAAACTAAATGTACCAAATTTTCTCAACCACTTTCCGATGTGTCCTTAATCTTAATAAGTACAAAGCAAAATAAATGATGTACCATTTGCGTAATGGGGTCAATCTAATCGACTGGCCCACTCCCCCAAAATTTCGGGCGTTGTGATTAGAGTCGAACACAAAAGATTATTCACAGACGTTGTGTCTAAAGTAGAAAACAAAAGATTATTCACGGTAGTATTTGGTAGTCCTGTGATTTGCAATTCCTGAGGCTCTTCAAGGCAACCGCTAGGAATGGAACAAGCAGCGTACAATCCATTGATCAGGCTTCAACGTTTGCAACTGTGTGAAATCAGACAAAGCCACCCAAAATCAGGTGGTGATTTGAAATACATTGGTTATCTAAAGATTCTTACGTGAAATACACAACACGCTGGTCTGGATTAAATACCGTAAAGTACAACTAGCTGATGCCTCTAATGATTACATTAATGAACACTTTCTGAATTGAGTGATATAAAATACCTAACACTTATGAATACCTCATGTTATTTAAACTAAAATCCGAAGCCGGCTTCAGTTAGTTTTTGAAATCAGCGTAGGAATACATTGGGTAACGCAATTCCTTTTGACTGACCTCGCGAATCATCATTACGAAACTGCTAAAGTAGAAATTATACAACTTTAAGTATGAAATACAACTTGTGACTAGAAAATGACGTAAGAATTTAATCTAACATCTCATGATTCTGAATGCATTCGCTGGGAGTTCTGAAAGTAATTAAAACATCCGTCCCCAACATATGAGAACATAATTTTCATGGTTTCTCCCTTTCATTTATTTTTGTCTTTTTGCGGGTTTATTTTTTTTTAAGGCGAACGATTGCCCTCCCTCCACCTACACACACCATATAACACACAACACGTGTGTGTCGTGCCTCTCTCTATATATATGTTTCTATGTATCCGTGTGTACGCTTGCATGTACATACGAAATGGTCCTACATGAAAGTTTGTGGTGAGCTGCTAAATGAGCTGTAGCCACATCCTGCCAACTCAGCGACAAAGTACCTACATTGTAGGCAGCAAATTAAGCTTCTGTCACGCGTTCTCATTTTTCATTCTTTATTTATTTGTATGTTATTTGTCCCAGTTACGAAATCATTTTAACAATTTATTTACTTTTCATGTTTTAGCTTATATTCGTGTTTTCCTTTTTCCGAATATAAAACCATGGTGAAGACATTTCCAGCCCTGAGTTCTCAAAATGTTTTCTCAATGATTTCTCATTGTTCTTTTCCATCTGAACGTAGACATTCTTTCGAACATTTCTTCCATATCAGAGCATGAGTTCAATGTAATTTTATATACGTTTATATATATATACACAAAGACACCTGTACGCACACACACACATACACGAACACGCAGCATATATATAAATATATAATAGAATGATTTTGAGTGTGTACGCGTGTTCGGATGTGTATATATATATATATATATATATATATATATATATATATATATATATATATATATATATATATATATATATATATATATATATATATATATATATATATATATATATATATATATATATATATATATATATATATATATATATATATATATATATATATATTCTATATACATATACATATGTATATGCGTATATATATATGCATATATATACATATACACGTATATATATGGAAATATATGTATATATATATATATATATATATATATATATATATATATATATATATATATATATATATATATATATATATATATACATACATACACATAAATTAAATATAGAGATATTCCACTGACTGAAGTATCAGTGAAATGGTTGTTTAATACACCCCTTTGAAGGATTTCTTTTCCTCGGTGTGTTACTTTATATATACATTTATATAAACACACACACACACATATATATAAATTTATATATACTATATATATACAGATATGACTATGTATACGTATATATATAGGTATGTATAATTATATATAGTATACCTATTCACACACAGACACACATATACATATGTATATGTATATATGTATGTATGTATATGTGTATGTATATATACTACATAAACATATACATATGCATCAGGCCATAAAGAATGAAATGTCATCTTTAGAACTAAAAGTTAATTTTAATTTATTTCAGCAAAAAGCAATGCAGTTAATCAAAGTAAGTACCGCATTTATTAATACAGTTTTGCCATTTTATCGGTAGCTTATTTATGGAGGCAGGCATGAATTCAGTCCGTGTATTTCGATTAGAGTTCTTTATGCAACATGTGGTCTAGCATTTTCTTGCAATTCAAATGGCCTGTCACTGTTGACCAATCCCGGTTGTTTAAGTGCAAGTTCACGCACGCTGTCACCCAATTGCTTGACGTATACGGCCGTTGTGTTACCAGATCTTTGTATTACCAGATGTGTACAGACTTTGACTTACCAGATCTCATGAAACTGGATTCCAAAAAAATTGATTTAAAAGAGTAAACTCATAATATTATAAGACTCCAAAAACTGCATTTCGAAAAGCGATGGCATAACTCTTCAATGTTGTAAAACAAAGAATTGTCATTAGAATTAACGACTGCTAAACTTGGTGCATATGAAAATCGAACATCTCATTCTTAATAACCTGATATATGCATGTATATATGTATATATATATATGTATATATATATATATATACATATATATATATATATATATATATATATATATATATATATATATATATATATATATATGTATGTATGTATGTATGTATATATTTATGTATATATGTATATATACATATATATAGATATATATACATATATGTATACATAACTCTTTTAAACAAAATAATATATATATATATATATATTAAACGTATGTCTATATATGTGTGTATGTGTGTGTGTGTGTGTGTGTTTGCGTGTATTAGATTGCGACCCCGGTACTTTGTTTTGAAGTTGGAACTTATTCTATGGGTCAGTTTTGGTGAAGCGCTAAGTTACGTGGGTGTAAACAGAACAACATCGGTTGTCCATGAGGAGTGGTGGACTGACACCGACACGCGCGCACACACACACACAAAGACACAATCAACGCACACATACATGCACATATGTGTACACACTGAATCCTATATCCACATATATGTATATATGTGTGTGTGAGTGTGAGTGTGTGTGTCTGAGAAAGAGAGAGAGAGAGATATAGAGAGAGAGAGAGATATAGAGAGAGAGAGAGATATAGAGAGAGAGAGGGAGAGAGATAGAGAGAGAGACTACGCATTCGTATCTTCGTTATTGTCACTACTGTGTGTGCATTTATTATTTGGATGTAATTTTAGACACATTATTACATAAACAAACAGTAGACAATCTTTTACAAAAGTGTTCTCGGTTGTTTACTCCGTCTAAAGAAATTCTGGTAACAATATATTATCCAGGCTTCTTCTCTTTTGCTTATTTTCTCTTTCATTCCCGAGCTGGAAACTTTTGAATTGCCATTTATATTAGAGAAACTTATTTTGTTTTGTTGGGTCTGTCTTCCTTTCATTGACATTTCTTTTTAGCTTTTATCATATAATCGCAAGTACAATGGCTTGGCCATATAAACAAGAAATAACATAATATTGAAGTAATGTACAATTCAAAACTTTTATGTTTTCTAAAGGGTACGTTAAGTTGCTATAAATTAATAATTGATCAACAATACAAGTTACGAAACAACGTATATTAAATGTCAGAAATTGACTGTTGAAGAACTGACTTAAGTCAACAATGTATTAAACATTCGCTTGTATATATATATTGCTTTTAAATCATGATCAACAAAAGTACAAATCAAGGAAAAATGTCTCAAGATCTATATTTTAATGCAGCAAAAACCTGACTCCCGTTTCTTCAAGGATAAATAATTTTCATAATTTTCTACTGAGATAAATCATAAAATTTATACATGTTGAATAAACACTTCAATCAAAGCAGTTGTCAAGCTGGAAAAAATGTTTAGAATGATGTCAATAAATTTAAACAAGAGAAATATAGCATATTATTTTACATATGACGTTTTAATTATCCTACAATATTTGGGGAAATATTCCCCTTTGGAAATAGAAAAATACAATATTTACAGTTCAGAGGATTATGTTATTAGCTGAAGGTCACACCTGTTTCAAATTTCAATTAAGTGCTATTATTATATAGCGTAAATTTTATAGTTTCGACTGGATATTATAGTGGCGTACGTTAACAATGCTGGTACGAATATGATTTAGTTAGTTTAGCTCTAAGCGAATTATGTAAATTTTATTCGTACATACATCTAGAAGTATGTCAGAATTTATCAGGTTGTAAATTACATAATCAGTATCTTAATTTATCGACTTCAAAATGACAAATATCAGTCACAAATATTCGTGTGTTGCTTTCGTTGTTCAGCTTCGGGCCAGCTCTAGCTGAGAAGATACATGGTCGAAGGTGTTTCTAAGCCGTGACGCTAAAGTCTTCCATTTGAAATTGGTGTTTCAAAATCGGATACTTACTCAATAGATATGAATCAGAATAGTAACACATATTTCATTTATGGACGCCAATAAAATCTGATTTAGTATAAACGCAAACAAAATTATATGACGATGTATCGTGAAACTTTTAAGAAACATACCTTTGTATATGTATATGGAAATATTATAACAGCACGAACATACCTCAGATGGAACGTTCGGCATGAGAAATACACATTGCATTGGGAATCGAATATTATTATTCAGAGTTCTATTCTGAGAAACTATCTAAGGAATTAGAAATGATCCATTTCTAAATCTCACGGAGAGACTTAAGCAGTAGCAAAAACTCAGAAACATGTTTTTATCTCTATGAACTGTAATTAAATTAACTCCAAAACTATCAGGTTACTGCCTGGAATCGAACTTGGAATCTAGAGGTCAGTAAGCCGCGCTCTTAACCACTATGCTATATGTCCGTGGACAATTATGGAGTGAATTTTAGGGCTTACAAATCTAATATTTTCTTAGCGTTCCTTAATACCGGTTTCCATAATAATAATAATAATAACAATAATAATAATAATAATAATAATAATAATAATAATAATAATAATAATAATAATAACATCGAAAATTACCTTAGGAATGAGAACCCGGGTTCGAAATTTCCTCAAGACATCTGATGACGGATGGAGGATATATCAGCCGAAACGTTGGATTAACAGCAAACAGGATGAGGACAAATATCCGTCAAATGTAAATAATGTAATTAAAGTAAATAATGTACATAATTCCTCATCTCTTAAAAATAGAACAGGTGAAAACTATTTTTTGTTGCAATAAATCAGGCAATATAATGATCGTTAAATAGAAATATTAAAGAAATATGACACACTTTTAGCTAGAATCTCATAAAACATCAAGAAACATCTCAAATTCCATCTATACACATAAATAATAGTTAAATTAATTACTACTTTGAGAGTCTTGTGCAAAATTTATCTAATTAATTTAAATGAGCAAAGTTATATTTCTTTCATGCAATTTGATAAAACTAACATTTATCATGATTAAGCATAAACTCTGACATATGGTTCTTCAAAAACTATACATTAAGGTTTTCTATAATTTTGTAAAGTATCGCCTTAGCAGCATAAAAATATGCTCGAATTGCTTTCATTTTAAAAGTCTTACTAACATGTTTCGCTGATAAAACAGACAATGCTAACAGAAGTGGACTCACTGCGTTTATTAGTGGGTCTTAAAATGAAGCACGCATAAAATAAAACATAAGCTATCGGAAGACGTGGCACACGGCGGATCAGAGGTGGGAAACAATGAAACGGATGGTGTACAGGCGTTTGTCTGCTTGAGATATACATTGAATATACGCCGAGATGTGGATGCTGAAATCTCAAGGAGAATAAGGGAACTAGACAATTCCATGCCAGGACTTTCTGTATCACCGCCCTAGGTGCGCAGTTGATCGTCAGCTACTACGAAGAAGATAGAACAATGATTGGTGACGAGGCATAGAACCATGGACAAATCGATGCTAGGAATATCGATTCGACAACATATTCAAAATGAGATAATTCGACAACGGTACAGAGTGAACAATGTGATCGCAGAATATCGAAAACACAAGTGCCTCTGCGCCAGACATGTCGTAAAGTTCAAAAAGAACAGATAGACCCATGCAGTTATCGAGTGATACCCAAAAGATCGGAAGGTTACTTGGAAGTCTCTGCGATAATTGGAAGACGACTTAGTTAAACATTTTAAGCGAAGATGGAAAAATAAATGGAGCAATCAAGAATTGGAAGCGCGTTGTGACCAGTGGTGTATAACAGCATCGGGTGGTCTGGGCGATACTGAGATACTGCGATACATAGTTACTCACAATCTTCCAAATTTGCAATTATAAGTAGCGAATAAAGCAGCAACATCTCGATTTGAATGACGTACATCTGGTCTGAAAACACAAGACGTAATGTTATATAAAATATATTGAGACAAAGACAGAAAGGACACGATAATCACTAAATAAATAGTCTGAATTCTGATCTACACAAGCAAAAGTTATTTCGAGAGAAACGACAATATTCATTAGTCATTTCAGCGGAAACTACGATAAATCAAACACAAACGAAGCTGCCTTAGGCATTCAGTTGTCCACCTTTTTAACTAAAGTGTGACAAGAATTTTTAGTATAATGCGCACGCGCGTGTGTGTGCGTGTGTGGGGGAAGAAATCAATTACAACTTGAAAAATAAACGCCGTGTCTATTTACTAAATACAATCAATTAGAAAGCAATTCGGGTTAAATGAATGTATGTAACATGACGTTCTTTTTTATGTCTGATGCTGCCTTTCGTGTTGTTATATGCGAAAAAAGATGCCATTGGCAGTGGTGTTTAGCCCAGGACTATCCCAAAGCATCCACTCATAAACATATCAACTTTTCTATATATACAACTAACATTATACTATCTAATTCGCACTTAATCTGTGCGAATATAACGAACATATACTGGATGTTCGGGATGCAGTCCTTAGTGTTATTTTTCTAAATACCTACATGATGACATTCTAACATAGCTTTTTACAAAGGTTTCCTACTAGCTGTCGACAGAAACTGAAGCCGAGTTTGTGGCATATTTTATTGTCACAGTAACTGCTAATTAGGGAAGAACTATGATGTTTCAGCTCTCTGAAAATTCGTGTAGATTGTATGATGAGAATATTTGTGGACTTTTAGATTCGGAAACAAAAAGACAAAAAAAAATGAAGAAACATTTTTTCCCTTCAGTGTATTTGTTTTGTATGTTCCCAGTTCCCATTATTAGCATTTTTACAGAAAGGTTTGAATAGATTCGATTATCGAAAGGCATTTCCAATACCTGTCAATGAAAATTATATTTATGTAAAGACAAACACAGATCCACATAATGAATATTTTTCAGAATGTTCTCGAATCTCGAATGATCTCGAACACACACACATGTATATGAAAATTTCTATGTGAGATGATGTCACCCGGTGCTACCCTCTACTGAGCTCCAATAGAAAAAAAATCACGATATACGGAAATTCCTGTGCTCTTGACAGAAGAATTTCGTCTGCAATGATCTATGTGTGTGCCTTTATGCAGCAAGTGCGTATATGATATGATCTCACGAGAAAAATATCGCAGTATTCGGTACTCTAACAAGACATCCATGCTTAGTTGGATATAAAGATTGCAAGATTACCTTTTGATGTTAGCACTACTGTCGCTAATAATAATAATAATAATAATAATAATAATAATAATAATAATAATAATCATAATAATAAAAATAATAATAATAATAATAATAATAATAATAATAATAATAATAATAATAATAATAATAATAATAATAATAATAATAATAATAAGAAGAAGAAGAAGAAGAAGAAGAAGAAGAAGAAGAAGAAGAAGAAGAAGAAGAATGCATATGCCTGATATACCCTTATGAGATGGGTAGTCATGATGGGTATACTGGGCTTCGAATAATTTACCCCAGAGTAACTTTGATAACATGCATTGCTATCTCTCTCAATAAAAAAATGACAACAACAACATTAATAATGATATTAATAGAAATAAAACTAACAATATATATATATATATATGTGTGTGTGCGTATATACATGTATATATATATATATGTATGTATTTATGTGTGTATAATCGTATCAGGTGGTGCTATTAAGTTCGACATGGCCTGGCCCAATCTTTGGTCGAAACAGTTCATCTAAGTTTATGTATATCTATATGTATACATATATACGCCCTAGTCTCCGTTTCGTATATTCCGTTGTTTAGTTTATGTACTGGCATACGTTAAACTTAATAAACGCGTATGAACATAAATATATGTTCGTGTACGCCACCGTCTTTATATTAGATAGTTGATCGATTCAGCATAGCCGAATGGCTATGCAATTATAACGCCTCCAGATTCGAAATCTCGCAAGAATGCTTTTAGTATGGTTTCGTGTGGATGGATTTTATGTCAGTGAGAGTGAATCAATGGAGAATGTTTAGAAGGCCTTCAGTTGGATTGTGGCATTAATTGAAAATTGCCGTCCAATGGTATAGTGTTATCCTGATTTTACCACTGATTTATGTTACTGCCTGATGTACGCTATTTCAACGAGTGGGAAGTTCAATTGATCAGTAAAGATACACTTGTGATCGACGCCGACGTACATTCATCTACTAAATGGTTGGGGCAGTCAGCTGTAACCTTTAATGCCGTCTATAATTTTAGAACATTATGTTTTTAAACAGCTGCGATATATAAGCATAAATAGTGTAATGAATCACAGTAAACTATTGTGAGTGGGTTTCAAAGTTGTATTTTCGTTAAATTCACAAAATGAGAGAATCGTAGGGAAAAAAAAATTGCTATATGAGATTAAATCAAATGATTAATTTATGTGTTGATTGGATTAAATAATTAATAACATAACAAAGTAACCTATTTCTGTAAATAATTCTATACTAATACTTCCTCACTTGTATGCGCATATGAAGCATATTGGTCTGAGTTAAATCTTAACAGCTAGAACATGTCAGTATTCTGGTGAACATAAACATATCCATAGGCATATTCGAAGAGATATATATAATTATGAATGGTACATATCTGGATAGAAATTAGATTTCGTCAAAGGACGTGTACTTGTAGAGAAATACGGACAAAAATTGCAACTGTAGGAAGTCGAATCAACCTTCAGTTATAACAAGCACCTAGTTATAGGTACAAATATTAGAATCTCTTGCTACAGAGACAAAGAGAACTTTGAGATTTTGTCCGCTTGCGTTAAGTACCTAGCTGTATTACAGCAAGTTTTGTCGAAGCGATCGTTGATAGCAATAAAGTTACCCGCTTACTGTTCCATTTTCCGTCTCTGAGAACCCAGGTTCGAAATTTCCCCAAGACACCTGATGAAGGCTGGAGGGTATATCGGCCGAAACGTTGTGTTAACAACAAATAAAATGAGTACAAATATCCGTCAAATGTAAATAATGTAAATAATGTACATAATTCCCCATCTCTTAAATATAAAACTGCAGTACTCTGTAGTGTCAATTACACGCCTATTTCGAAGTCTTGCAGCCAATATATCACGCAAACAACGTGGAAGAAGTTTAACTGTTCAGTTATACAAGGCTCTTACTCGCCCATCCACTATTTTCTCTTCTCCCAGGATGCAAGCGCTGGACTGGCCGAAATATGCTAATGCACTGCTGGATAGTATGTATTATTGATATTGGTTTCTAATTATGGCACAAGGACAGTAATTTCAGGGAAGAGTGTGAATCGATTACACCTCCTATAATCAACTGATATTTATGTTATCCACCTCGAAAGGATGAAAGGCAAAAATCAGAACGAAATGACGGACGAAATGCCGCTAAGCATTTTGTTCGGCATTCTAATGAATCTATCAGCCCACCACCCTTCGTACCAACTTATATTATTTGTCGATTTTGGCCATTCTAAAGGGTTTTCAAATTTGTACGTAAAGTATATATAGGGAAACATGACAAACATCAAATCTGAATGCTGATATAAGAATTCCCTACAAACCCAACGTCGACCTCAACGGCTGAGATTAAAACAGCAGCTAGCCTGACATGGGAATAGTTTAGTCGCATAAATTTGCAGGTGTCACATCAAAATTGCAGTCTTTGCGCATAGATCGAAAGGGTTATAGACTGGAAATGATCAAATAATATTCTCAGTTTAAATTAACGTTCAGGAAAAAAACATCAAAAGTTTGCTATGAATGATAATTGTGTCGAAGCTAGAAGGGAAGAAATAACCTGATCAACGAATACAGCCTGATTAAAAGCATGTTGACTAAATTACACATCTTTATAATTCTGATGTTTCGACGCCCCCAGACGATGAAGTAGGCTAGCCCAATATACACAGGGTGTATCCAAGGTCTGGGTACATGGAGTAAATAAAATCATAACATAAACAATTAATTATAAGAAATAATTATTTCTGAAATTATGTGTTAATCTCCATGTGGGTACATGGAGTAAATAAAATCATAGCATAAACAATTAAATATAAGAAATAGTTATCTCTGAAAGTATGTGTTAATCCCCGTCTATCCAGACTTTGTGGACACCCTGTAGATATATAGAGAGAAGTCTAGCCGCCGAAGTAGTTGAGTAGAGGTCAACCGAATGTGCGATATAACAAGTTCATAAGCCTTCTCTTAGCGACTATGACACAAAATTGCAAACTCAGTCTTGTTATATATTCTACGAGAAATTATAATATTACCACTACTTTTTTTTTTATGGGAAGTGGTGTACATGGAGTGAAGGACAATAAGCAGACATCTACATTATTACATGAAACCATGACCAGAGATTCCAATGGATTATCAAGATGAATCACGATAATAAATCGTTGCAAATTCTTCTGTTTTTTTCCAGAACGATAGCATGTTTGGGACGCTAATGGACGCGAGTAATATTAAGATCATTGATTAACTGCATCGCTGCGTATGCATAATAACCGTGATGGACTGTTATGCGTATAGAAATCATGCAGCGAATCAATGATTTTGAAATTTTTCGCTAGGGAGGAATAAAATAGCACATGTACATTATCTATAGCATTGGAAATTTGAAGTAACGACTACTATAAATTTAGGAACTAACATCGATGTATTATAAAGTTTTGGTATATGAAAAAGAAACATGTAATTTCCGAAATGTTCTTGAGTGTGTGTGTATGTGAGTGAATGTATATCTATCTATCTATCTATCTATCTATCTATCTATCTATATATATATATATAATATATATATATATATATATATATATATATATATATATATATATATATATATATATATATATATATATATATATATATATATATATATATATGTACATATATGTACATATATAAGTATTTATATATGTATATATACATATACATATATATATATATATATATATATATGAATATATATGTATGTATGTATGTATGTATATATGTATATATATATATATATATATATATATATATATATATATATATATATATATATATATATATATATATATATATATATATATATATATACATACATACATACATATATGTGTGTGTGTTTTTGTGTGCATGTCTGTGAGTGTCTGTGTGTCGAACACCTACCATCTGGAAATTTTATGAAGCAAATAACGCTGGCAATAAAAGATTCTGTAACTATTCTCATTCTTCCGATTAAAGGATTTCATATGGGATGTGGCAAAGTGGAAACAAACATTCGATCATGTACAACTTAATGAGACAATTCATAGAATGTAACACACTGCGAACAAACAAAAGTACGACAATTTGTAGGAAATGTGATCGTATTGAATCCACTGTTAAAAAAACACTTCCACGAAAAAGTAGAATTATTAACCACAAACAATACGTAACAGAAATTTTCACCAATGGCTTATGAAAAACAATTTATTGCTGCGTGAGTATAAAAGTACTTTCACAACTATTTTTAAGCAACACACTCTACTCTTGTGTTTGAAACCACTAGTTTGCCTATGGATCCCTGTGATTAATATTTTATTCTGGTGGACCCTCATAGCCAATTGGTGTTTAGAACCTAGTTTTATAGTTTCATAGAAACTAGTTATAAGGGCGGTGAGCTGACAGAAGCGTTAGCACACCGGGCGAAATGCTTAGCGGTATTTCGTCTGCCGTTACGCTCTCAGTTCAAATTCCGCCGAGGCTGACTGTGCCTTTCATCCTGTCGGGGTCGATAAATTAAGTACCAGTTACGAACCGGGGTCCATATAATCGGCTTAATCTGTTTGTCTGCCCTTGTTTGTCTCCTCTGTGTGCAGCCCTTTGTGGGCAGTAAAGAAATAAGAAAATAGTTTTATAGGCACTTCTTTCAAACTACCTACTCTGTTTATTACACATTAACTTGTTGTGCTATGTAAAACAGAGAGAAAAAAACTAGCAGTTTCTTGTAATATATACATCTAAAGCATATTTTTTCTTCGATCCAAAAAACAATAGTGAACAGATTTTACTATTTTGCTTGTGTGGCTTATTTGATATCCCACAAAATTTATATGGATCTCAGGTATCATATGGACTCCGGTTGATAACCATTGAACATTTGTAGAGTGTACACTTGTTCAAAAATCTATATTTTGAATCATCTATATTTCCATCAACTTCGGTTAAAATTGTCTGCGTATGTCTTGTCAAAACTTTGTTCTATATAATTTTAAAATGGTTGCGTATTTCAGAAGTACACATTCTAGAAGTTATACGCTGACAATACAAATCTCTTTTAGGGATAATAGTTTTAACATTTCATGTAAACAAAACATTTTCGCTCATTAGTTTTATTGCATAAAGTTGTTTTTTTTTAGTTTTTTAAATTTTTTCTTGGCTTTTTGCTCTCTATGTATGTTGAATCGAAAACAAAATAACTGCTTGCACATTAACTTCCAGTTCCTTATTAGGAGGCACAGTTGCCGTTACATGTAATTTTAAAATAAGAATCTTCACAACTACATTCCCATGTTAGCGTTTCCTTACATATGCTAGCATATCTTGTTTCTGTACGATTGATGTACTTCTGTAAATGTAAGTCTTATAATTACAGTATTGAATCAATCTTTGTGTTTCGCAACAAAGAGAGCAAACGTTCTATGATTCATACCTGATTTCACTCTAACAAATATATGCTGCTTGAAGATTTTCTGCACCAAAAATGACTATGGCACACGCTCAACATATTTTCTGAAGTAAATATTTAGAAAACAACATATTATATATAAAACATGAAATAAATTCTTACATAAAGTAGAGCGGAAATAAACAGATATCAAATGAAATTAATAAATACATTCAAATCTAATCAAGTTTAATTGAGGTTGAATGAATTATTACATAGAGGAAAAACATTTTCATAAATGTGCCTAAACGTATGTACCATCATACACAATGGACACATTTGTAATGCAGACGAAACCATATGTACCAGTGAATATTCGTAAATACATACATACACACTGATATACAGATGTATATATATATATATATATAGATAGATAGATAGATAGATAGATAGATAGATAGATAGATAGATAGATAGATAGATAGATAGATAGATAGATAGATAGGTGCAGACGTGGCTGTGTGGTAATTAGCTTGCTTACCAACTACATGGTTCCGGCCGGGTTCAGTCCCACTGCATGACACCTTGCACCGACCAAAGCCTTGTGAGTGGATTTGGCAGACAGAAACTGAAACAAACTGAAAGCTGCCGAGCTAGCAAGAACGTTAGCACGCCGAGCGAAATGGTTAGCGGTATTTCGCCGAGGTCGACTTTGCCTTTTATCCTTTCGGGGTCGATAAATAAAGTGCCAGTTACGCACTGAGGTCGATGCAATCAACTTAATCCCTCTGCCTGTCCTTGTTTGTCTCCTCTATGTTTAGCCCCTTGTGGGCAATGAAAAAATAAGAAACTAAAAGAAGCCCATCTTATATATACATATAACTGTATACATAAACAAAATAAATAAAATTAAATTAATACAAAAAAGAAGGAAAAAGAAGTAAGTAGTTATAAACAAATGTATAAAAGAATAAAAGTAAATTAAACAAACGTTAATAAACAGGGGATACTGATAATGCAGGCACATTCCCCCACGCACACTTACTAAACATAGACACACACACGGATATACACATGAGCAAATAGAGACACATACAATAAGAATACAAAATGGCCGAACGTTAATAAGGCGAGAGACACAAAAAAGAAAGACGAAAGCAAAGGACCACAGTTGAGGTCACAGAAATATCTCTGGCCGAAATACAATATAAAATAAAGCTGAAGCTAGTGAACACCAAATATATATAATACAGTTTTATATTTAACGATGAGGAATTATGTACACTGTTGTTAACACAACGTTGTGTTAAGAACAAACGAGATGAGGACAAGTATCCGTCAAATGTAAATTATGTAAATAATGTATTAAATACATAGTGTGTGTGTTTTCATTGGCTCAACTGGAAACATGAGCATCCCCATATTCAACAATATATGTTTCAACACACGATTACACATCAAGATTATTGCAAAGCGAATATATAAACGTAAAAATAATATATATATATATATATATATATATATATGTATGTATATGTATATATATATATATATATATATATATACAAAGATGGATATATATATATATATATATATATATATATATATATATATATATATATATATATATATATATATATATATATATAAATAGAGAAAGAGAGAGAAGTAGAATCAAGAAAAAAGTACTCCATCTGGTGAGAGATATATATCGGTTTCATGCACAACCGATGAAGCTACTGATAGTTTTATGTTTTATTTTACTTGAGCAGGCATATTTGTGTAATGCACCATCATCCAGGCTCTGTTCATGCGTCATATATATTTTAAAACCAACGACGCTGGACAGTGTAAAATAAGGGAAAACAACGTAGACAGAAAGTGGAGATTGTTGGTGCAAAAAATGGAAAGAGAAAGAGAAACGAATTGAAGAAAACTAACATCTTAGTCCTCCCTGAGAGTAGAGACCTTATTAAATGCCACTGGTATAGAATGATATAACGGAAAATAAACCTGCTAGATAACATTTCAATCCGGAGAGAGTGGTGCCCTCCAGTTTCATAAAAGAAATCTGTCCACGTATTTACACCTGCTAAAAATTTCAAATCTGCAATGTGTTGGAATTGCCGGATGTAAGAAGAATATGAGATATGTTTGTTATGTCTAAGCTGCCTTTCTTAGGCCCATTAACATATGCCTTGGATTTCTCCGCTATTCTTCACTTAAGTCTATATGCTATGGAGCCGCTCTTCAAATTCCACACTTGGCTAGCCAACTTACTTGCATTACTGTTATCGAGATAGCGGAAAGAAGTTAGGTGGTTTGCATAACGTCTCTTGTACTTGCTCCCACATAACCCGTCATAATTATTGTTTTTAATTGATTTATCTTGAAGCATAGCTGTAACTCCTGGCTCGTACATGACGCAGATTATCATACATGTATGTTCAAGTGAGCAATTTCAGCAGTTACGACGGGGAATGATCGCCTGGTGATTTTTACAAATCGAAAGCAATATTGATTGCTTCTAAGGCAGTGAGCTGGCAGACTCGTTAACGCGCCGGGGAAAAAAACATTTACTGGCATTTCGTCTGTCTTTACAATCTGAGATCAAACTTCACCGGTAACTACTTCGCTTTTCATTCATTCGTGGTTGTTGAATTTATTTCCGGTTTTAATAATAGGGCTGATGTAAACGACTAGCCCCTATCCGAAATTGCTGTCATTGTGCCAAAATTTGAAGCAAATATTAATTGCCTTACACTGCAGCGAACTGGTAGAATCATTAGCACGCCGGAAAAATTGCTTAGCAGCATTTCGTCCGTCTTTGGGTTCTAAGTTCGGCGTTGTCGATTTTGCCTTTCATCCTGTCGGAGTCGAGAAAATCAGTACCACTTGAGCACTGAGATCGATGTAATCGATTAGCTTCCTCGCATGAAATTCCTGCCAAAATTTCAAGCCAATACTAATTGCATTTAATATTAATTTCTATACTCATGACTTATCATTTCACACTGGTTCTGTTTAAAGGCATCACTATCTCTGAATAAGGACCATGCACAATTATTATGTGCTTACCATTTTATCGTAAAGCAAGTCCCAATCTAGAGTACATGATGATGATTAGTGTATCACTAGATCTGGTCAAAATTTGTTCGTGAAGACCGGTTTGAATGATATTACTTAATACTGCATGTCAGATTTAAATAAGTTGTGATGTATACGGAAAAAAGCAATTAGCTAACTGGTCACTAAAATATTTAATCTAGTCAGCTGAAATTATATTACTTATAAATATAGCATTAATCAGAATAAACAAAATATTATTTCAATGAATATTTATGTCAAAGTAGGTATTGGACACAACTGTTGGGCTTACTTTAATTAAAGAAGGCGGAAAAATATTGCAGTTGTGGATAATGAATATTCTGTAAAATATGGTGACAACTTCTGGCATGTTTTGAACCCACTCAATATACAGATGTTCAACAGCAGACGACGTTTCATTCTATATGTATACAATACAGTTGTTGATATGTATGTAAGTATGTATATATGTATATATATATATATATATATACATATACATATTACACCTACATATATGTGTGTATCTGTGTGTGCGTGTGCGAGTGCGTGTGTGCGTGTATGTGTGTGCGTATGTGTGAGTGTGTGTGTATAAATAGGTGTATGTATGTATATCACACACACACATATTTCCACATCGTATTTTCTACTTGGAATTTTGTAGTGTTTTCATAGACTATATTTTTCTCGTATTTTGCAATTCTAGAAGTAAACATCATAACGTTGTTTATGTAGATGGCTTGTCGTAATATATTCACAAAAAAATATTCTCCTATAAAATAGTTTCTCAAAAAAAGTTCCAAAAAGGTATATTTCAAGGGAAATAATGAAAACAAATGTTTATATTGTGAGAAAGGTATACGTAAGCAGCGTTTTACCTCCACATAAAGTTTACTTTCATAAAATAATAAATTAACAGAACCAGTTACGAAGAAAACTGATGCAACCAACAAAGAAATTTCTAAGAAGTTGGAGATTTTAGGCATAATTATACTAATGTGTCCATCTGTTCTAATTTAATTAAATTCTATGTCTTTGTGCAGCTGAAAATTGCTCTGCATTTTAAATTGATGTAATGATTGCATTGTTGAATTAAATGGAGTTCCATGAAGCGATCGTACTGCATTACGTCTGGATATCCTTGTTGCTTATTTTGATTTTAATCACCTTACTTTGAAATTGTGTGGATATAAACAGGGAGTACATATTTAAGACGTTACAATAAGAATGGAGAATTCTCATTTCTTATTTCAAGACTTAATTATTATTCTATAAGGTGTGGAAAATCCAAGGAAGCGGACTAAGGATTTACCCATCGGGTGAAATACCGTGCTATTTTATTACCTGCAACAATTTCCCCTTGTTTCATATCATCTGATGTGGTTTACCATAATCTGAATTATACTGGAGTGCTTTTGAGGAACTTGCCCGAATTCAATATAGCTATCGAGTCATTCACACAATACATCTATATCAATATCAGTATCTATATCTCTCTATCTCTCTATCTCTCTATCTCTCTCTCTCTCTATCTATCTCTCTATCTCTCTATCTCTCTATCTCTATCTCTCTCTATCTATCTATCTATATCTCTCTCTCTCTCTATCTATCTATCTATCTATCTATCTATCTATCTATCTATCTATCTATCTATCTGGCAGTGTATCTCTCTTTATATATATGTTTGTGTGTATGTATGTATGTATGTATGTGTGTGTGTGTGAGTGTGTATCTGTGTGGGCGTGCATATATGTATGCATATTCATATGTGTGTACATAAAAAATATAATTATTTTTATATAGTTATGTGTATATAAATATCCATACGTATACACAGAAAGTGTGCAACCAATATTCAAATGTGTTTATGCACGTAAACTTATGAGTACGAATGTATTCTTTACATGTGGGTACATATGGTAAAAATTTGAAAGATTCATATAGGGGTTAAAAGCAGCAGAAATATGGAGGGAGCAAATGAGCAAAGAAAGAACTGAATGAGAATGTCAAGTTTTCTAATGAACTTTGAAAAATTATTAGAGTCTTCAGGCAAAAAAAAATTCTGAGTTGTTACTCCTCTTCGCTGTTGACACTTTTCTAATAGTCCTGGGCGTTGGCATGGCGACAAATTTATGTTTGGAAACACTTTTCTTTTTTTTTGCTATTCCTCTTATTTTTACTGTCTGTTGTTTATTTTAATTTTTGCAGTTTTACGTAACAAGATTATTTTTTCATCTGAGTGTTTTGGTTCATTTTAAACTTTATTTATTTAGTTTTTTTTAAAGATATGTTATGCCATCATATACCGTTAGTGTTTGTTATAAATATTTATATTATTATCCGTAGCATTGTTATTATTATCATAATTATTGCTATAATTGTTATTATTTGTGTTGTTAAATGTTTTTATTATGTCTAGCGTAGTTAATTTTTTACGGTTATTAAAACTATTTTCATTACACCTCTTAAACTATTATTATTATTATTATTATTATTATTATTATTATTATTATTATTATTATTATTATTATTATTATTATTATTATTATTATTATTATTATTATCATTATTATTATGTCAATCGTTTTTGTTCCTGTTTTATTATTTATATTTAAAAGCATTTTTCAAGTTACTGTGACACTTTCTTCTCTGAGAAAATATGCCGCTGCATCTTGTGAAAGTTGTGTTTTTCTACAGGCGGAAGTTAGAAGCTTACAATCAACTACTAGAAATTCCATGCAGTTTTACATATATATGACTAAGTAAGTATATATTCACATTAGGAAATGTCTTTACATACAAAAAGCATGTGTTAAGTTAGACGTATGTAAAGATTTACATGAGAAAAACATGTACAAAGCAAATTTCTATATGTAGTGACATATTTTAACATACGCATAAACATATATACCTATATGTATATATATATATATATATATATATATATATATATATATATATATATATACGTGTTATGTGTACGTACTTATACATGCATTTTCATACAAACGCGCGTATATGTCCAAATAGCTGTATATTTATAGATAGATAGATGCGTTTGAATAGCGATTGAAAATTCTAATGATTGTAATTATATTCTATGCAGATATTTTCGAATATATTGGACGCGCTAAATTGCAGATTTATTTGAGTTTCGCTCTAATATATAAAGATATTAATACGTGCTTGTGTATATTCAAATACACATCTTTACACATAAGGCAGAATATGTACACACACACACACACACACACATATATATATATATATATATATATATATACATATATATATATATATATAAATATTATTAAAATTATAATTCAGGGTATTTAAAAGATATCAACATGGCAGATATGAGGTTTTTATTCTCATGGTAGCCACTTGATATGATCGGTATTTTAAATAACGATCTCATCCTTATATATATATATATATATATATATATATATATATATATATATATATATATATATATATATATATATATATATATATATATATATATATATATATATATATATATATATATATATACATATGTTTATATATATTATAAAATTACTATTTCTGTACTAGTTTTGACGGCTATTACTAATTTTCGGTGTGTGATGAAGCAATTACTTGTTAACGCTTAATTTAAAATTGCGTTTATACATTTACCGATACTGGTCTTAACACACCACCTACTTGTGAAAATTACTAATTATCAATTAATTATTAATTTTTACCCTATGTCTGTATGAGTGTATATATATGGGGGGGGGGTAGCTGATGAAGGAAAACGTTCTCTATGTGGCTTGTGTGTTTTCTGTACTCTGGTTATTATTATTTTCTTGTCTACGTTTTGTTTGCAATGTCCTGTATCCAGATAAGCACCTATATATACAAGTAGACGTAGGTATGCACATACCTGTACGTATATATGCATATACTATATACTATATATATGCATATATTATTTGTTTTATATATATATATATATATATATATATATATATATATATATATATATATATATATATATATATATATATATATATATATATATATATATATATATATGTATATATAAATGGAGTTAGGGTTATATATATATAAATGGAGTTAAACGCAGGTGTTATTCAAATTCTTTTACTTCCGACATATGTTTCGAAGACAACATTGGTATTATTCCAAAGAAATAGAATGTTGTAAAACAATGTAATCTTCTCATCAGGGAAAGAAAGAAAGAAGCCAAACTCATCAGTAAGACGTTGTAACAGAATTTCATGGATGTGTCTAATGATGAGCGAAACGTTATTAAGGCTTAAAAAAAACAAAACGTTACAGGATACAACGTCAAACAAGGGTAGCCTGTAGAAAGACGGTGGGTAAAAGAAAGAAATAAGCGGAAAACTAATAAATGAGAAATACGGAGTGACATGTGAATTAAATAAAAGCTTAAAGGCGTGGGAAAAGATCTATGTAGTGGAAATGAAATTTAAGAAAAAAATCAATGAATGTGAATGTATTTTTTGATATGTGGGTATATGTGGCAAAAATTTGAAAGGTTCATATAGGGGTTAAAAGGAGTAGAATTATGGAGGGAGTAAAAGAGCAAAGCAAGAAAAAATATTAGATTCTTCTTACAACATAAGGATATGCATACACGCATGCGCGTGCACACAGATACACACTCACGCACACATACATACCAATGTTGTCTTCGAAATATATGTCGAAAGTAAAAGAATTTGAATAACATCGGCGTTTAACGCCATTTATTTATTAAGATATATTATACAACATATTTCACATCAACCCGGAGTTTCTACCTTTACGAACAGTGTGTTACGTACTTATTATCTGTGTGATTTTTTTCTGCCACAGTAACTGTTTATCCCGTGTTAATTGTAAACAAGGAAATAATGCGCACATACATTTATATATATATATATATATATATATATATATATATATATATATATATATATATATATATATATATGTATGTGTGTGTGTGTGTGTGTGTGTGTGTGTGTGTGTGTGTATGTATATGTATATATATTGTATATATATATATATATATATATATATATATATATATATATATATATATATATATATAAATGATATATAAACATATGCATATATCCATACATATATGTACATACTTACATCTATATGTATACATACATGCATATATGGGTACAGGACATTAAAAAAATAAAAACCTTAAACACAATGAGAAATGAAAACGAAAAGAGAAAACGAACATTTTTTCGAATAACGAAAAAACAAGCAGAGAAACGAGACATACAACATAAAGAGTATACCTCTTCGTCAGTTGTCCCTGTTCCATCTACTCCGCGTTTCGAAGGCAAGGACAATACGCGACTTCGTTGGAACAATCCTTCCCGCAAAGCAAATTAAATAAAATTTGGAATATTTTGCGGAGGGTGAAAGTGTTAACAAGAACAGGACAATGAGAACAAGACAGTAAAAACAAAAACGGTGAGGGCTGTTGAGCCAAGACGATACAAAAATTATTATGAACGCTAGGGAGACGTGCATGATAGAAGAGACAGCAAAAAACACGTCTTTTCTTAAGGAAGGCAGTGGACAGAAAGAGAAATCCTTTTTCGTCACGTGTCAGCGACGTGAGGGTCAAGGAGGAATAGTGAGAGAGAGAGAGAGATCGGTGAAAGGGAGAGAAGAATAAGGAAAGGGTGGGAGAGAGAAACAAAAAGGATGAAGAACAAGATATATATATATATATATATATATATATATATACGTATGCTATTTCCAGTAAATGTTGTACCACTAATCTGTATTTATATTTATATATAAGTGTGTGCGAGAGAGTGTATGCCAATATGCCAATACCAATATACATGCAGACACACACACGCATATATATATGATTATATAATGCTGTGCGTGAATGTGTGATGGTGCCAGTCTCTATATTGAGCTCGTTCCATTACGAAAGACAATAAAAACCAGAGAAGATTATATATACATATGTTTCAGTGAGTGCGTGTGTGTGCGTGCGCGGTATGTATGTGTAAATATATATATATATATATATATATATATATATATATATATATATATATATATATATATATATATATATATATATATATATAGAGAGAGAGAGAGAGAGAGATATAATATATATAAGAATATATATTTAAATATATAATTTTTTTATATATACATATATGTCGTAATATATATGTTTGCATACACACACACACACACACACACACACATATATATATATATATACATATATATATATATATATATATATATATATATATATATATATATATATATATATATATATACATGCAGAAACACACACACGCATATGTATCTACAAGTGAGTGTACGTGTGTGTGTATTTGTAACTGTGTCCTTTCGTGTGTGTGTCTAAATACATTTATATATATGAGTACATATATAAATAAATAAATATATATATATATATATATATATTACACACACACACACACACACACACTCACACATATATATATATATATATATATATATATATATATATACGTGGAAGCACAAAGCTAAACAGCAGGCAGTGATAAAATAAAATAAAAAATTGGTCATGTACAAATGCAACAAGAGATTTATAAATTTGTTTTCTCAGTTGTGTGCCCAGCAAGGAAAATACACATCTGTGTCAGGATAAATTTGAGTTTTTAACAATTTTTATGAAATAAAGAAAACACAGAATCTCAAATCTGAAAGAAGTCTATGACCACATGGTTCTGAAAGATCTGACAACTGAGGTGGAATCATACACGCACACCCTCCACCACACACACTCACTTACACACACGCACACAATTTTCTCAGATCATTTTTAGCTATGTATACGTGTGTTAGGAGTGTAGGTGCGAGGCGAGTGGATATGGGTGTATTGGTCTATGGCGTATGCCTATATATATATATATATATATATATATATATATATATATATATATATATACATATATACATCTACACACACACACATACATATACACACACACATACATACATACATATATATATATATATATATATATATATATATATATATGTATGTATGTATGTAGATATATACGTGTGTGTGTGTACGTATGAATGGATATGTGTATGTATATGTGGGTGATGTTACTGCGTATATGTGTGTTTACTTGCAGAAGCAATCATTGAATTCAGTTTCTATGCACATGCATAGATATATTTGTGTTTGCGTGTGTGTGTGCGCGCGCGCGCGATTGGGTGTGTGAGTGACTGTGCCCCCGCGTTTGAGTGTGTATGTGTGTGTATATAGATATATTCATGCATGTATGTTTTTCCGTATACACACATATATGCATATATATATAGATACACACACACATACACACATTCACACACACACACACACACATACATATATATACGACAAGAAATAATTTTTGTCTCTTTTTATGGAAAGAAAATAGTTTATAGCACTGCAAAAAAGAAGTGCTCAAATGTAATTGAGACGGAGATAAAGAAACATCGATCGTTGAACAAACATCAAATTCGAGCCACCGGCTTTATATATAACACGATAACTCCAAGCATTTCAACTTATATAGATATTACTATGTTTCTTAATCTTATAAGATACACATTTACCAAGAAGCAGGTAAAAATATATATGCGAATAAGAATACAAATGCATAGAACGGCCCCCCAAAAAAGGTAAATACGATCGACTAAAGATTCTAAAGCGTGTCCTGCTACTAAAAATCTAAATAAGCTAAAATAAAATAGGATGTCAATCAAATAAAAATGCTTGGAGGTATGGTGTTATATATATAAATTCGTTGACTTGATTTTGATGTGTGTTCTATGATCAATGTTTATATATATATATATATATATATATATTCATGGAACAAAAATGCAATAGAGGACATTAAAACATTCGGAGAGATGGACGATACAAAGCCGGGCAAGAGAGATAACAATTAGAAGAACATGCAAAAAAAGACGGGTCATTCGTGGCCTTCTTTCCTCAGTTAAGTTCCACAAGTTACGACCATTTCGGGAAGTAGCATAGGAGATGGACATAAGAGGTATATATATATATATATATATATATATATATATATATATATATATATATATATATATATATATATATAATTTTTCAAAGTAAACTATGTAATCGTTACCAATATAGCAGGAGATTTCACCGCAAAAACAATCTAAATTAGACTCCTTAGGGATCGTTCTCCTTGTTTATATATCCAAAGTTTTAAATTTTTACATTTAAGAAAGAGACTTGACGCCAATATCCACATCAATGTTATTTAATCCGATGTTAACATTTCTGTATAAAGCTATATTTGACCGTCAAATATATGTCAAATATATCAGTTGTCATAAGACAGTCGAAATAGCACTAAGCATTTCGTCCGGCGTGCAAACGTTTTTTTTTAATTTCTGTACTGCCCATAAGGGGCTAAACACAGAGGGGACAAACTAGGACAAACAAAGAGATTAAGCCAAGTACATCAACTCCAGTGCGCAACTGGTACATAATTTATCGACCCCGAAAGATGAAAGGCAAAGTCGACCTCGGCAGAATTTAAACTGAGAACGTAACGACAGACGAAATACCGCTAAGCATTTCGCCCGGCTTGCTAATGTTTCTGTCAGCTCGATGTCTTAAGAATCAATTATTATTAATTGAATTAATAAGGCGGCGAGCTGGCAGAATGGTTAGCATGCCGTGTGAGATATTAGCGGCATTTCGTCAGTCACTAGGTTCTGAGTTCAAATTCTGTCGAGGTCGACGTTACCTTTCATCGTTTCGTGATCGATAAATTCAGTACCACTTGAGAACTGGCGTTGATGTAATCGACTAGCCCCTACTCCCAAAATTTAAGGCCTTGTGCTTTTAGTAGAAAATATTATTATTTGAATTAACATAATGCAGCGATCTGGCAGAATCGAGTGCAGGCCGGACAAGATGCTTAGCGGCATTTCTTCTGTCTTTGCGGCTTTAGTTCAAATTCTGCCGAAGTTGACTTTGCCTTTCATCCTTTTGGGGTCGAGAAACTAAATGCCAGAAAAATACTGGGGTGTAAGTAATCGATTAATACTTTCTCCTGAAATTACTGGTATTGTACCACAATTTGAGACCATTATTAGGATAAATATTTTTTATGAACTACAAACAAAGCAATATAACTCAGATATAAATAAATTTAAAATAAAAATATTGCTAAGGAATGTACCAGGTAATTGCAGATTTGAAATGCGAACATAAATAAAACTTTTAGTACCACTAAAGTATAAAAATACGTCTGTATATGAATGAGCAGGTTTCTAGAAATAGCAGCTTTTTATATTTAAAAGTTACTCCTTATTGTTTTAGAATACGAATTCTTATTTTGTTCTTATGCATAGATTTTGGCTGCAAAAAGGAAAAAAAAACATTTATAAAAATATTGAATATGATGTTTAGGACGACAATTAGTTCCAGCAGACGTATTTTACACCATTGCAGCTCCGGGGTAAAGCAACAACTGAAATAAATGTTAGATGCAGGAGATCTAGTTTGTAATTAGAAATTACAATCGCTTGAGGACTGCAAGCTAATTTATGTGTTTTGATGCACAAACTCATTCTCATATATATCTTTTATCAATCTCTCTCTATCTTTATATATATATATATATATATATATATATATATATATATATATATATATATATATATATATATATATATATATAAGACAAAAAACAGTGAAAAAACTACGGAAGGCTTGTGTTATATGGTTAAAGAATATATTTAAATCGTTATGGCAGAAAAATGTTATGCAATTTTGTGTATAATAACACTGTTTGGGGAAAAATAACCGGTTTCGTATTTTCTTTTCAAATTTCTCAGATTTCTTTACTTATATAGTGTCATATTACATTGATAGAATGGAGTGATTACAAATTGGAACAGCAACACAAGTCAGATGAAATGAGGAAAATTTCTTCATTGAAAAATATAAGCCAAAACCTAACCATTTCTAAAATTTTTACAGAAGGAAACTCACTTCATTGAAAACATGTAAAGCAAAACCTAACCACCTGTAACATTCTATTCCTTCTAGACCAAATCATGTTAATTTAATCAAACCTAGTTATCGCCAACATTTGTGATTATCTCCTTTATACCGGAAAAAATCCCTGTTTGGAACTCCATATTTCACAACATAGCGAAGACATGACACGATATATGTAAAGGAATTTTAGAAATTTGAAAAGAAAATACCAAACCGGTTATTTCTGCAAAAACAATGTTACTATACACAAAATTATATTACATTTTCCTTACATAACGATTTAAATATATTCTTTTACCATATAACACAAGCCTTTTGTAGTTTTTCACTCTTTTTTTGTCTTTTATACATCCAACCACGTGCTTTCACATACCAACTCACCCACGTATATATATATATATATATATATCTTCGAAACGTCTAGTTAGAATAGAGACAGCTGATGAAGGGATATTCCAACTGGCTTTCCGTTTTCCTATGTGTTCGTTCCGTTGTCTGTAGTTCATTGTTCTAACGTCATGTACCCTGATATGCATATATATACACATGTAGATGTAAGGATTTACATATATGTGTGTATACATGTATATATATTCTTTGTATTATATATATATATATATATATATATATATATATATATATATATAATACAGAATGGGAAAAGAACGCAAAACGTCAAGAAAGTTAGGTGATACAAGAAAGGGACAAAACATCCAGATAGACGATACAAAGAAATCAAGGACAGGTCATTCGGAGTTTTCTCTCTTCAGTCGAGATCCAGATTATCTTTGCAATTTCGGCTGGTTATTCTCGATATTTCTCCAATCTGGCCAGCCCCAAGGAAAAACTAAGCTAAGAGCATTAGATTCCTTGGAAGAAAGCAGCGAACGTATACAAAAACAAGGACGAAAGTAAACGAACAATACTACACAAATGCAGTAGGAATAATAACAGAACGAGACAAGAGATGTCTTTATATATATATATATATATATATATATATACTTACACAGGACATTCCTGGTGATTTTCCAGTAAATTGCTAACTCCGCACTGACAAAGTTTAGTCATTTCTTCAATTGCAGCCTTGTTACATGGTTCATTTTTATCATACAGTAACAAAAATACAGAACCTTTAGTATTTTAAATCTCACGCTGTCTTAAATTTTGATATCTGTTTTTATCAGCAATCAAACGCTGTTGTCTCTCTTTTTCTGACTCCATTCTCCTTGAAAGTACATCGCGAAATATATCTCGCTCCTTTCTTTTTTGACTCTCACCAAAAGTTTCATTTTGTCGAAACTCTGTTTGCCTTCGTCTTTGTCTAGAAAGTCGTTCTTCCCTTACATCACAGCTTTCAGATTAGTGAGACTCTCTTCGTCTTTAGCTTTGCTTAGAAAGTCGTTCTTCCCTCGTACCACAGCTTCCTGATTGAAGATGAAGCTTCATCCTATGTGCATGTAGAATATTTGCATAAAGAGACTTTCTTTTCCGTGGTATAATGGGTGTCTAAAGAAAAATTAATAAAAAAAATTTTTTTTAATGTAGAGGCATTCACTAACAATGTTCCTTGCCATAATTGTGGTAATGTTTTGTCATAAATAAAATATGTAAATTTGCAGAATTTTTGTATAAGAAGAAAAGAATAATTTTGTTGTTTTACGTTTAATAAATACAAAACCCCCGTCATAATAGAGGTTCAAATACCCAAGTTATGGGCTTCCAAAATTAGCAGTATAAGGGGACTTAGTCCCGATTAGGGTGTCTTAATATTATTGAAACTGGCAGATATTTTGGGAGTAGACATCACGTCTGTTCATGTACCTATGGTTTAAATTTGATTTAAATGAATGAGATAAAATGTTTCATTGGGGTTGAGGAATACACCCCGGGAACACTTTTCATCAAAATAAAATGTATTTATTCAAGTACCCTGGTTATGGGTCTCTATCTCCAAAACCCAAGCAAGAGTTCGATCACAAACATTCAGACAGACAGAGGCTACAATTTTATATGTATAGATATATGTGAGTGTATGTGTCTGCTGAAATATATATATACTTACACACGCGCGCGCGCGCAAATACACACACATACACACACATGCACACATGCACACACACACATGGAGAGAAAGACCTTGACTGTGATTTGTGCTATATGGTTAAGAAAACTTGCTTTCTGTCTGAAATGGGTTCCGAATCTTAACCAACCTTCGAAGATATAAAGAAAACACCTTCAAATTATTTTGGATTGGTTTCTTGATAATTATATCATCGGCTACATTACCTGAATGTCGAATAAGGAAAGTATCCAAAAATTTATATTCGTCGTTATATTTGATGGAAAGAGTCAAATATTGACTTCTACTCTTCAAAACAACTAGCTTAAGTAGATTAATTAACTCCGGTAATATTTGCACTTAAA